>NW_017731904.1:316476-365361 GCF_001890085.2 Hipposideros armiger | reverse complement strand
ACCCCTTTATCATTATTTAATGTTTTTGTCTTGTGTGACAGTTTTTGACTTAAAGTCTATTTTGCCTGTTGTAAGTATGACCACTCCTGCTGTCTTTGGATTACCATTGGCATAGAATATCTTTTCCAGTCCTTTCACTTTCAGCCTATGTGTGTCCTTAAATCTAAAGTGAGTCTCTTGTAGACAGCATGTAGTTGGATCTTGCATTTTTATCCATTTAGTTGTGCTATTTCTTTTGATTGTGGAGATAATCCATTTACATTTCAGTGATTAATGATAGGACAGTGCTTTATATTGCCATATTTTTCATTGTTTTCTATTGATCTTGCAGCTTTTTTTCCCCTCTTTTCCTCTCTTGCTGTCTTGCTTTGCATTTTTTTAATTTTTGGTAATAGCATATTTTAAACCCTTCTAATTTTCTTTTGTGTATCTTCTACAAGTAGGCATTTTCTTTAAAATGATCATGGGCCTAATATAGAACATCTTACATTTAAAACACTCTGAAGATGATAACAACTTAACTTCAATAACATACAAAAACTCTACTTTTTTCTTCTCCCCTCACCACAGTTTATTGATATCACAAATTATACCTTTTTATATTTTACATATTTTATAATTATAGTTTTTCATGTTTTTTACTTTAAATTCTATACCAGAGTTAAAAGTGGTTCATGCACCACCATTACAGCATTAAAATATTCTGTATTTATCTATATATTTATCTTTACTGGTGAGTCTCATACATTCATATGCTTTTAAGTTGCTATCTATTTTCCTTTCATTTCAACTTGAAGGATTCCCTTTAACATTTTTTGTAAGTCAGGTCTGGTGGTGATGAGCTCCCTCAAGCTTTTGTTTATCTAGGAAAGTATTTCTCCTTCATTTCTGGAGAACAGTTTTGCCAGATATAATATTCTTGATTGCCTATTTTTTTTTCTTTCTTTCAGATCTTTGAATATATTATTCTGCTCCCTTCTGGCCTGCAAGGTTTCCACTGAGATCTGCTGATAAACTTATGAGATCTCTCTTTTGAAATGGCAGGTTGCTTTGCTCTTGCTGATTTCAAAATTCTCTCCATGTCTTTGGCTTTTGATAGGTTTTCTTTAGTGTGTTTTATTCTGGTCTTCTTTAGGCCCATCCTAGTTTGGTCCATTGGGTTTCTTGAATCTAGATGTCCATTCCTTCACTACAATTTAGAAGTTTTTAGCCATTAGTACTTCAGATAAGCTTCCTGCCTTTCTATCTTCTCCTTCTGGGGCTCACATGTTGCATATGTTGATCCATTTGATGGTGTCCCATAAATCCCTTAGGCTTTCTTCACTCTTCTTCATTCTTTTTTTCTTTTTGTTCCTCTGACTGGATGATTTCAAATGGCCTATATGTGAACTCACTGATGCTTTCTTTGCTTGATGAAGCCTGGTCTTGAATTCCTCTAGTGATTTTTTTTTCTTTTTAATTTCAATTTAGTTATGGTAACAAATTTCCAAAATTCTTATGGTTCTTTTTTTTTGTATTTTCTTTGTTAATATTCTGGTTTTTTTTCATGCATCATTTTCCTGAGCTTGTTGAACATTTTCATGATGGTTGTTTTGAATTCTTTGTCAGGTAATTCATATACATCCATTTTTTAGGTCAGTTTCTAGAGATTTATTTTGTTCCTTTTGTTGGTACATAATTCCCTCTTTCTTCATGTGATTGTTACTTTGCATTGGTATCTGTGCATTAGAAAGAATATCCACCTCTCTCAGTGCTTATGGATTGGCTCCATACAGGGAAAGAATATCACCAATCATCCCAGCTACAGATTCTAGGGGTTTTTCAAACCTTTTTTGTAGGTGCATCTTCTCTGGATTTTTGTGTTTAAATTCGCAATTAGAGAAGTTTGCTTCTTTCTTCAGGAGCTTGTAATCTCTTATTCCATCTAGTGACTGTCTGTGCCACTGCAGGTTCACTGGTGCTCTGGTAAGCTGTCCAACTCTTTTTTTGTTCTCAGCTACCCCCAGAAATCTAGGGTATGCCAGGTCCCATCAGGATTCTGAGTGAAGTGAGACAGAAACCAGTTCCTCATACACGTCCATGAAAAAGCCCAATGCACATTCCATTCTTCCTGTTCCCCTCTCCCTCCACCTCCACCAAGAGGCCACCAAGCTGAATCTGCCTCTCTGCTGTCCCACAGACCCTCTGGAGTAGCAGCAAGCTGCCTGGCTCTATTTTGTTCTCAGTGGCCCATGGTTCCCAGGCATGTAGAGTATATCAGATCCTGTCACCTCTCTAAAACAGGCAAGACAGAAACCAGTCCCTCAGGCAATCCCCCAAAAGCTGGAAAATTGGACACATACTCCAACTCTTTCTCTCCCCAGGGAGAAGTCAGGATTTGGGGGTTTTCTCCTATTTATTGTGCACTCAGCTAGGTGGGAAGGACAGTGATAAGCGAGTATGTACTATTAGTTCAAACCATCACCTTTGTTCTCAGAGGTCCCAATCTGGCACCCGTTTTTATACAGCACTTAGTTTCAGGCAAAATAGAAACCAGTCCTTTGGATAGCTCCCTCAAATGTCTGAATGTTAGATGTATGTTCTAGCCTTCTCTTCTGCACCCCGGGGAGAACCTGGGAGTTGAGAGTTTCCTTCTGATATTCTGAGGGAAGGGCTGTGGAAAACGAGCACCATGAATTTTCCTACTGATTTCTATGTGGCTGGTTTTGCACTTGTCTGCAGTGCAGGAGCCTAACTTTTTTTCTGGATTTTTCACAAAAGGAATAGATCTATGTATTACCATTGAATTGGTGTCTCTCTGTAGGTAAGGAGGATCTGGGGCTTCCTATTCTGCCATCTTGTTGACATCTCCCAACATGAATTCTTAAAGTAGTTTTTAAAGCACACTTATACACTCAAACAAGTTATCATTTGACTTTTAACTATAAAAATAAATGACCCATATAGAAAACTGGCTCCTTGATAGTGTTGAGCTTATTGAATCAATGTTGTTGTTTCTTTTCAGCTACAAAGCATTTTCTTTTTCCTGTGGGCTTACATATGCGGGAAAGAAGTTGTGCCAAGTGAGAAGCTGCAGAAATATTCCAGTCAAAAAATTGTTTTTTTTCTTGGTGAACTGGAATGAAATGTAAGTTTAATCTTCATTCTGGCAGGACCATTTATCTAATAAAGATCAGGGGCTGGTTTGTTTTTGTTTTTTTTGTTTTTTAGTGAAGCATGTGATTTAAAAAAATGTTGCCAGTTGATTTGATTCAGTGTTGTGATAAATATGCTAGGGCTAATGGATAACTGTTCAATTCAACGGATTAAAAATCCATTTAAAAACCTAGACAAGTGTCCAATCCACATTATCCAACTGATCAAAGAGGGAAATTGAAAAAAAAAAAGAGAATCATTAATCATTCACAGACTGTGGACAAAAGGAATGCCTTCATTTAGAGTTGCAGGAAAGTAGATTCTAGATATAACAAAGATTAAATAAATTACCAAATAATATATGTAATCTCCATTTTCCCACAAAAGCCAAATACAAATTTGTTTAAACAATCAAGTTTTTTGACAATAATTATCTATGGATTGTCTAAACTGTCATCTAATTTGGGGTGACTGCCTCCTATGTCTCCATTTTATAGATTTATTGTATCAATAAGGAAAAGTACATTCTTGACATTGTCCATGTCTGCCCCCTCTCCTCTGTTTGCCCACACCTCAAGCCCTTACCCAGAATCTCAGGGGCTCATAGGCCCCATCTATGGCTCTTTTCATGGTTACTGATTGATTCTTTTCCTTGCTGTTCCTATGACGCTACCCTGCTATCTCTCAGTCATTTCTCTGGGGTCTCCACTGCTCACTTGTAGCCAATTTTCTTGCCACCTAAAGTAGAAAATAACTCCTCAGTCCACTCTTCATCAGCCCTTTCAGAAGGTCTGGCTTACCTGGGAAATAATTTGACTCCCAATATTGTACTTTCCTATTGACATATTGCCAACATTTCTAGGAGTCTTATAATGATGTTAGATAACACCATTTATCCCACTCTTAGTGTTATCTCAATCAATGGAGACATATCCTGAGACTTAACATGCAATCTTTAATTCTGACATACTCCATGGTTCTTCCCATCCCAGGGTAATCCTCCTTATTCCAGGAGTGTGACAACATTTATCTCCCCTTCATTGGTTAAGGTTCTTAATTCCTTTGACCAAATACCTGAACGTCAGTTAAAAAACCCCATTCCATTGCACAGAATCAGCTCTATTTGTAAAATTCTTCAGTGGTCCTCCAATTTCTATAAGGTAAAGTGCAAATCATTTAGCATAGCACACAAGCCCCTCTGTAGTTTGGCCCTGTCTATTTCTGAACCTTTATCTCTGGAGTTAGGCCCCCTCCTGCTCCTGTACCCAGCCACTCTCTATATCTGATCTACTTACAGTAAATATAAACCAAAAAAATGACACTTCTACTAAGGGTCCACAGTCTGTCAAGAGCACAATGCCTTTACTGGCCACCTCGGCAACAACTAATTGTACGTCAAGACACTCTTCCACCTTCTCCATAAACCCTTTCCTGTTTTAGTCAAATAAATTTCATTTGTTCATTGGTCTAAACCTCAAACTATGCCCTTATGGTCCTTTATTGAATGTGTTTGTTCATATTTCTGTTTGTTTCTGCTAAATTATAAACATATCTTTTGTTTTTGTTTTTTATTTAAAAGTTTTTTCATTCTATCTCTAGCAACTAACACAGCACCAGACAGAATAAGAGTCCAGTAAGGGTTACTGGGCAAATAAATGAATTCCATGTAATCAGTGACTCCTCAAAAATGTTATTAACCTGCTCAATTACTAAAATTATTTCTGAATTAATTAAAACTTATTCCTGGCTGTTTCAAAAACTCAGATTCACTTTCAAATGACAGCTATATTCCAGCAATTAAACAATTCAAGAGAAAAAAATCTAAATCTAAAGTCAATTTCAAAGAAAAAAAATCTCAAAATAAATTGAAAATCTTTAGTGTTGTTGGAATAACTGCATTGATATATTTTTTCTCTTCCTTCAAGACCACACAAGTGTTGTATTTCCTGTGAGAATTTCTTTGATATTCCCAGTAGTTACTCAATCCAGCATTATTTTCATTTTATATTATGTCCATTAAAAATATGTATTTGCCATTTTCTAGGTACCTAGAGAATTCTTCATATATTTTATCAATATGTGCCATCACACTGTAATTGATCATACATTTAACTACTGGACTGCATACTTAAGGACAGAAACTGTGTTGTTTAATAAGACGGGCATAGATTTTTGACCACCTATTATATTCCAATATCATAACATAGTGCACATATATATTATCTCAACAACAAAAATACATAGAAATCATAAAATTGATATTTATGAAGATTAATTAACTTGCCCCGGACTCCATAACCAATAAATGGCAGAGCTAGTGTTCATACCCACTCTGACTCCAAAGCTGATGTTTCACTGTGATTTCCAAACTGTTTCTCACAACACACAACATCTTAGGTAGAGTATTTATATTCTACAAATAGTTCTCATATCTTCAGTTAATAAAACAAAACAAAACTGTACTCTATTCTTCTACCAACAGCCACCCTCTTGTTTTTTTGTTTGTTTGTTTGTTTTTCTCTGCTTTGCAGCAAAACCTTTCCAAAGAGTTGTCTATAATTACTTTCTTTCATTTTTTTCCTCTGCGCTAAAACATATTCCAGTCAGGCTTTCATTACCTCTGCTCTCTGAAATTGCCCATTAGAGCCACCGGTGACACGCATAACAAAATCTAACGTTTGTTTCTCAGTCTTCATCTTACATGATCTAATAGGAAGAGTTGTCACGGTTGATCTCACCCTCCATCTTGAAATATGCTGTCCACTTGGCTCCCACATTCTTTTAGCCTTCCTCCTCCCTCATTGGACATATCTTCTCCATCTTCTTTTCTTCTTTCAGACTGATAATGATCTTATCCCTTAAGCCTCTTCTCTGTTGTATCTATCCTTACTCTTCTAGTTTTCTCTTATAGTCATGTAGCTTTAGTGTCATCTATATGTCAACAACTCCCAAATTTATATCACCACCCTAGGCATCAGTCACAAATTCAACATGTCTAAGACTAAACTCTTGATCTTACATTTCAAACATGTTCCACCCATGGATAGCCACTCCAGATATAATTTCCAGCTCCAGTTTTCAGGTCAAATCCTTAACCAGAATCTCCCTCTCTCAAACCCTGTGTCCAGGAAATCCTGCTGTCTTTCACCTCAAAATATTTCCAGAATATTACTTCTCATCATTTTCATTGGTCTAGACCACCATCATCTCTCCTGTATTACCTCAGTAGCCATATAATGGTCTCCCTACTTCCCTTAGACTTTTATAATCTTTCTCACAAAGCAGCTAAAGGGTCTTTTTTCAAAATATAAGTCAAGCCATGTCATTATTCTGTTTAAAAATCTGTTTCACTCAAACAAAAGTTGAAATCTGTACAATGGTCTATTGTTATATGTCAGTATTAATAGAATTCAAAATGATGTAACCTTTTAAGTCTCCCATTTCACTATCAAAAACTTACTCTGGTATTAGGAAAACTGTCTCATATAGAAGAAAAAAATGTGTTTAAGAAAAATTTAATGTTTATTCATTTTTTAAATAGTAGAGTAAGGTAGACAGGCTTAAAATTTCAGGTCTGTGCCAGCTGCTTCTGCTTGAATAAAAAGAAACAATCTGACTTCACTTATTCAATTGCCTCTTACAGTATTTTTCTTCCTTTTTTTAATCTAAAAGTTTATTCCTTTGATTTTTCAATAGCCGTGTAGAAGTTACAAAAAGATTTCCCAGTGAATGTGAGATTATTCTGGCTTTAAAAATCTATATATATATTGAAGAAATGAATAAATAACTATTTAGAAAGCATGTATTCTTACCCCAGAATTTTTTATTAATAAAAATGACAGAATCAAGATTGTCAGTAACTATCCACTGTAACTTATTGAATTTTTGTCATTTTTGATATGAAAATCTCACTAATTAGTGAAGTTATACATGAAGCAGCTAGAGTCAATGAGAAAAAGAACATTCTAGATTATGTGAGGAATAAAGTGAATTTATAGATTCCATCCTAACAGAGAAACATGAAAACTGAATAGAAAGTCAATTACAAGAAAAAGAGAGAACATTCAAGAAATTACTATGCATTTCTCAGGATTATTAACATCTTATGCTGAGTTTCAGAGCTTCTTTTAAGCTGAGAAATGTGCCCACATTATCTTTTTTGTTGTTGTTGTTCTGGTTTTTTTTTTTTTTTTAGCTGAGCCATCCTGCTACCTATTGGCAGCTTAGCGGTGTGCCCACATTATCTTAAATGAATATTACAAGTATTAAAGAATACGAAAGAAAATACTTTTAGTTTTAGCTATCTAAATGTGTAACAATTTAATTTTTAATAATCTAAACTTTGCTAATCTTGAAAAATGGAATTTCTTTACTCTAGTGAATAATGAATACAATGCTGATATGCAACCTACCATTTGCCACATATTATGTTATGGAATAGTCATTCGATTTCATGGATAAGGAACAATAAGGCTTAGAAAGGTTAAATTCATTTCTCAAGGAAGAACATCTTATTGGTCATAGAGCCAATACTTGAATGCAGATATATCCAGACTCATCCTCTCCACACATACCTTACATATTGACATCACAGAGTTATTATTAATTCAATGGCATCATGCTCTGAACTACATAGTTCAGTTAAAGTGTCCACTGTAACATAATACAGAAGCCTGGAACTCATCTGTAATTCTTCATTGTCCTATTCCAGTAATATGCTGTCAGTCAAATATTAATTGTCCATTTTATCTCTAAAATAGTTCTTGTCTTTCCTTTTGTTAGCTGCCTTATTACCACCCTGGATCTGGACCTCTTCATCTCTGGGAACAGCATGTTGAAGAGAGGGATGTGTACTTCCTCAAAATTAGTTATGGTCACTGGACTGAACTAAGGGGATCACCAATGTCTTATTTGACACCCTGAGTTAAGGAATGCTCCCTAGTATCCAGATCAGACAGCCAACTCCTAGTGTGAGAAGACGCTTACTATTACCTGAGGCCTCAGTTGGGCCAACCTCAGTCAGCACCATCCAATTGGACAATAGGCTTTGGTCATCAATGGTCTTCCAATACTCATCCACTGCTTAAACAAATTGACATCAAAGTTCAACTGGGTATTACAAGGCCAGTGGATTCTGTTCATACTTCTCATATCTAACACCATCAGATCTCATCCAGTAGAAGCTGCCCCATTTGCTCTTCCAGTCACTTTTCTCTTTCTCCTTCCCATCCTTTTGTGAGTTTATTTCCACGAATCGTCCCCTGTCTTCCTATCTCTGTTTCAATTTTCCCACTTCTCTCTAGCATTCTCACTTTCTAGTATATATAGTCCCCCGCCTCAGCCTCTTGAAATACATGTCTTTCATTTTCTTGTCTCACAAACACATCTCATCTAAAAACCATACTTATCCTGAGGCTTTTATAATAGAAATAACTGAGGTGACTCCAGAAAGGAAAGAAAGGTAGCCTTCTCTCTTTCCACCATTAGGGACCCCAGATCACACTCTCAAGTTTCTGTCAAAAGTCCTTCTTAGACACTTATACCAGCCAGGTTTACCCTTCCCATCCTTACAGTATCATTTATAACCTTCTAGACATTCTCTTACATATATATACCAATGGCTTTAATACCCAAACTCAAGTTTTTCCCACCATTAGCAGTCCTATGTTTATCTCTGGCCACTTTTTTTTTTTTTGCACCTATATACAATTCATCCAAGGTCTGAGTTTAGAGTTCCTTGACCTTAACACATCCAGAAATCGTATGTCTGTTACATTTCTGCAATCATCCTCCAAATTCCTGGGATCTCATCATAACCCAGAATAGTCCACATCTAAAATTGTAAACAATTCTCTATACTTTTGTCTCTCTCATTGAGATATTTTCTTTTGCCATTAGGAAAAAGGTTGAATTCCTTTGCCTGTTACACACAGTTCTTAAGTACCTGTCTTTCTAATTGCATCCTCTATAACATCCTGTATAACTTGATTGTGAGTGGCTAATTGTCTATGAGCCACTAATCATTTATCAGCTATTCTTAATATTTTCATGTATATAAACCCTTGTCCATGTGTTTTTCTCAGAATATTCTTTTCTAAATCTCCATCTGATTATAGCCAACTTACTCTTTAAGACCCATTTCAGGTTATTTTGCCTTCCCCCATTCTCTAAGACAATGTTAACCATTTCTTTTCTCTGTGCTTACAAATAATAAATGCTCAAGATATTGTAATTTTAAAAAATAAGCTTACATGTAAAAATTATAATTATAGCAATCTCCATTGACTTGAGTAACCAGTCTCATTGCTGTATATATTTATGCTCTATTTCCACAAAGATTAAGCACAAAGTTTCAAGAGGATGCCTCAATTCAAATATTTAAATAGCTTTATCACATAGCATTATATTATAAGGAAATATTTATGAAAATATCATTGTAGTTGAGTAGGTAATCGGCTTTCTTTTATTTTAAGGATCAATTTTCCTCTTGAACTAAAGTCACTTCCAAGGGAATCCATGCTCACTATAAAACTGTTTGGGATTATCTGTGCAACCAACAATGCAGAATTACTGGCCTGGACTTGTCTTCCCTTGTTTCCAAAAGAGTAAGTATATAATGTGTAATTAATAAAGTTCTCATCTCAAGAAAACCTCCTTGGAACTAAATATTTTGCAGTATATGGCATAATGAGAAAATTAAGAAGGTATTTTATCTTAAAATTGAGGTAGCTCAATATAAATCATAATTAATAAAAGTGAGACTGAAAAGCACAATGTATAAATGGCTTTGAGAACAGGACTCATGTTCAACTTGTGCACTGGACCATTTACAATAATGAAAAAGTACTTGCATGACCCATTACAATTGATTTTCCTTCTCTAACCAACCAATTTCTCTGCATTTAATACTTCAAAATTATTTAGCTCAATACTGCCACCTAGAAACAATGCAAATCATGGAATTCTGGCTGAAATAAAATTATACAATTGAACTGGTTTATTGACCTTTTATTGCCAAGAAGAAATATTTGGTAACTTTAAGGTGATATATTTCAGAAAAGTAAGCCAACTATGAGTTTAGATAGTCTATTAGAACTAATGGACTTGGCAAAATTAACTGATCATTTAATCATAAGGATTTGGAACTATTAATACTTAGAGTATTTGATAAAGTTAATTACATTTTCTATGCTATTAAGGAAAAACATATTTTAAATAAATCAGCTTAGTTATTTTTCACATGGCAAGACATGTTTTAGAATCAAATTGTAAAATACAGGACTTTTGGAAAATTAGAAACTATATTGTTATTTTACTATTGTTATAAAAAATGTTTTCGCCCTGCTGGTTGAAATGTTTGGTAATACAAATATGTTGAGAAAATTCTTCATCACTTTTTAGTTCCCACATTTAGTCAATATAAATAAGTTATCATCAAAACAATCAAGATAAATCTTTAAAATTGCCTTTGTTGGATTAATTTTGATGTACTGTGTGTGTGTCTGTCTGTGTGTGTGTGTGTGTGTCCATGTGCACATATTCGCATGTTGCTCTATTATTTGTTTTCATGCTATAGCTTATTTCCACGTATATGTTTCTTGAGGACAGGGAAAGGATTTATTTCTGTAATTCTATCATCTAACATAGTACCTCTTACAAATAGGCAATAATTAGAGGTTTGTTTAGTAAACTGAATTGGGAAAAAAATCAATTCCTATAAGAGATTTAGATGGAAATAAAATTTCAAAAGCCTATAACAAACAGTTTTAACTTAAAAGTAATACCAACTGCTGCTGGCAGATATTTGAAAAATATGATTGGTGGGCTAAGAATTTTTATTATTTTCTCACTAGGAGCACCTATGCAGGTGCCCTTTCTTCTCATGAGTGAGTTTCTTTAAAGTTTCAACTGCAGCATTTGTAAAATCTAGCGTTGTTTGTAGAATCATATTTCTAGCTATTCACTGAAAAAATTCCATCCATTTCATTCCTTTCTATCATCTGACACACTACTTTGTATGTAATAGGCAATCAATAAATGTTAAATGCATAAAATGTTGGAACATTTTTGTCTTTCAAACTAATATTCGAGACCTTTTACTAGATAGTTATAAAAGTACTGCGTCCATGTTGTTTTGTCATATATCAGTCACCCCTGGTAAACATTTTATATGCCAGTGATCATAGATGGTGGTCATCTTTAAGTAATGCCATTTGGGACTAATACTAGGCTAGGTGGTGTTTCCCTAAAGGAAAGTGTCAGGATGATGAGACATCACATCAGAACACATAAGTTATTTCAAAGAGCACTTCAAAAAACATTTCCAAAAGACTATTTCTCATGAAAATCAGCAAATCTGCCTCTCTCCTGGGCTAAACAATTTAAAGAAATCCAGTTCTTTTTGAGAAATCAGAAATCCATCATTGGGGCAATTGGGGAGATGTTATAACTCCCACTGTGCTATCATTGCTCCAAGCTACAGAGATTCTAACTCAATTCATTTGATGCTGATATTTCCAGATTAGAGCAAATAGGCCACTTAATTTCATTTTCTTTCACAGAATGATCCCTGCCCATAATCATTTTGTATTGAATCTGTCATTTATTACAGTTTGAATTGCTTATACCTAGCCATGTAGAGTTGTAATAAGCACTTAAGTCTTTATTTTTTCCAACATATATACCACCTGAAATATGCAGTATTTAGGCCTCCTATCTCATCATGATTTCCAGAAGTCAGTTTCAGAAAAACAAGTGGTGACTACGCGCATATGTATCAGTTATGGCTGCATCAAGAATGTCTACACATAAAAATAAACTGACATTTTCAAGCACACAAACTCACCTTCAGGCCTATAAAAAATAAGTCATAAGTATAACACAAAAGTAAAATTTTGCCCACAGAAGTTTTATAATCCTCTCTTTTGCAGATAGGACTTCAAGTACATCTATACTGTATTCACAGTGTCTCCTCACTGCAGTAAGCAAGTGTTATTCTTACCTCAACAACTTTTATGACCTCCCTTTCCTACTCAAATTCAAAACTAATAGTGTAATAGTTACTTCGCATTTCTAGATTGTGGTAATTTCCTTAAATGCAGAGATTCTCAGCTTTGAATGAACACTCTCTTGGGGAGACCATCAACACTCTTCTAATCTTAATTCCACGCATCCTCCTCCTCATGTTTTCTATTTACAAAAGTCTATGGAAATTCATTCTCTCCTCTGTGCTTGCAATATCTAGAAAGGTGTTTAGGTGCAGTCCATTATCGAAAAGTAAGTTAGCCAATGTCAAGCACACAGGGAGCCCAAAGAATGGTGCTGAACATCCTTTCATCCTTGGATTGCCTTAAAGTATATTTTATAGCAGTCTCAGTTGGACAGCTAGAAGTTCATTCTCCCTGTGCCTTTTGCCTGATACATACTCTCATATACACACTTGAGTTAAGTGTTCTGACTTCATTCTGCCCTCCGTGTATCAGGGTTAAGGCCATGGTGACTGTCGATCCAGACGGTATCCAAGGCGAGAAATGACAAATACTGACAGTTATTCTTGCATCATCTCATCCTCTGTAGGAATCAGCTTAGATCACTCAGTTTTTCAGAGTTAAGCATGGCCAAGACATAGAAGGCCATAAATATAACTCATTACGTAACTTAGATGCAAAGAAAAATGCAACTAATATATCACAATTTTCCTCATGCCATCCGCCCTGCAACTAATGAGGAGGAAAAACTTTCCACTGATGACATCAAAAATTAGCCAACTCAGTAATTTAAATACTTCTTTTAGAAGTATGCTGTCTCTTTTGGATAAAATACTTAGCCATTCAATTATCCCCCTGACACCCTGATTCTCTTCCTAAGAGGATATCTGGATCAGAAAAGAAAATGATTCTTTGGCCTGGTGACTTCTGATATTCAAATCAAAGGCGCTTTTTAAGCTGGTGGCTACCTGTTATAGGTAGTTTAACTTGTGATTGGTGCTCTACCAGCTTGATCAGAGATTCCTGACACTCCCTGGGTGGTGTGGGCTTTTGCAGGCGCCATAGACCCATGTGAGGTTTACCTGAGAGTCCCATTTGACCTCAGCATCTTATTCTGACCCTATTCCAGAGGCCCCTTATCCCCACCATGTGACCTCCTTCTGGAAGCCCCCACATTCAGGTATCTTTAACTGTTTCTAGATCACATCTTTTGTATATAGAAACCAAAGAAGTCCCAACAAAGCGACACTTGGGAGTTCCTTCTGCCTGCTTGCCATGTGGTCCCAAGTGTAAGGTCATGTCAGAAGTTGGTACAGGAGCAGCTCAAAAGGTGACTTCCTTCCATGATCTGAAATACGGAGCACAAAAAGGATGCCCCTCTGCCTTCGGCATAAGCTATAGTCACTTATCTAACTCTCCCTGACCATCTGCATTCCAGAAGATGGGGAAATTGGGACATTTTGTCTGCCATGCTCACTCTGTTCCCTCTTTCTTTGTCTTCTGTTTCCCACCATCCCAAATAGCCAGAAAGTGGTGGCCTCTTCTTTGTGGCATTCTTCATCCAATATGCCACATCCTTACTCCTGTTGACCCTTTATCATGGACGAGAATATTTTCTGTGAATGCTGTGGAGAACATTGATATCTGAGCCCTCCAAGTTTGGTGTCAGACCTCCTTTTTTGCATTCTGACTGAAACTAATCCAAAACTTTTCCCAAGCACATGGATACTTTAGACCATGTTGGGGTAGGCTAAATATTCCAAAAGACAAAAGGGAAAAACACATTAATAATTTTTCTAATTTTTACCCCAGTAAGCTAATTTTTGGCTTGCTAATATTGGCCCCCTGGTATTACTATATGAAACCAAGCCAAATCAAACCAAACCACAAGTTTCTCCAGATGAGGGAGAGCTGGAACAGAAGGATAAAGAAGACTCAAAATTCATTCTGCTAGGAGAACATTATTGGGTCATATAAAAATATCTGTCCAATAGTGTTTATAAATTATACTTCTATGGTCAGATACTTCCTAACAATATCTTTAGATATGGAAAATAAAGAAGGCAGAACTCAGAAAACTAAAAGTTTAAAGAAAGCTTTATTTGCTGGATTTTTTTTCCATCATCTTTTGCATAGTGTCTGTTAAATGGCAAGATAGAATTCTGTGTTGTTTTCAAAAAGACTCCTCTGATGCCTGAAAGTTCCTTATAAACTTAAATTTAATTTTGTTGACTTTCAGTACTACATTTTTAATTTGGTATATTAAAATCAAAGACTGCTCTCAGTGATCATTGGTACAGTTTACCAATAATCTAATTCATATACACAGCAAGTTACAGCTTCTTTTTCAATTCCTATAAGGATCTGTGGATTTGGATGTTACCTAAGCTGTCAAAACCATCCATGAATGCTTCCTGTTTAAGGTCTTTCCTGTATATACTCTCATTTACTATGGTAATTTACAATATATTTTCAAAGATTCAGAATATGAATAATCTTTCTATTTATGTATAAAGAAGCATTTCCTCTGTAAGGTCCCAAAAGTGTTTTGATTCTGCAGATCATATGCTCATTTAAATCTTTTCTTTCGATAAATTTAGAACTCACATCTTTAAAGATGCCCAGGGAATTCAGTCACTATGTGTGTGTGGTGGGGGGGAGGGGGTGGCAGGAGGGAGGATGTTCTAAAGAGTTAATATCTTTATTGACTTAAGGCAGTCATGACTCCAAGAATATAAATCTGAGAATCTTAGTTCCATCTTGGATCAACATTGTTGGAAATTAAAAATAAATGCTACCTGTTACAAACCACTGTGGAAACAATTTTGTCATGTAGAAAATGAATGTGGACATCTATAAACATAGTCATGCATGTGGTGTATTAGAAATGAACTATTAACCCATATCTAGGTTTATAGGATATTGTATTTCTCTTCTTGCTATTGAATGAAGCCACTAAGATAGCTGATTATGTTTATATTCCAAAATAAAACATTACAGATAATGACAGTTTCCCTCAAGAAGTTACTTCTGTATATCTGTATGTGTTGTCTTGCAGCAAATCCATTCTTGGGTCTATGCTATTCAGCATGACATTACAGAGTGAGCCTCCCATAGAAATGATCGCTCCGGGAGTGTGGGATATAAGTCAGCCATCCCCAGTGACCCTGCAGGTAAGTGCCAAGCTATGAGATGAAAGTACTCAGGGCTAGTATTGGTTGATAAGTAGCTCGCTGTCAATTACAGGAACAATTTTCTTCTAGGATCACACATTTTAATAGTCTTCTTTTCCTCCAGCCACTGGGATTTGTAAAAGCTCCACGGCTTTTACTTTCAATTCAGTACTCTTAAAGTACTTTTCTCTCAGCTTATATAAGAGCAAGTTCAAGCTATTCTCCATCCAACACAATCAAGAGGGAGAGGGATGGAGTGTCGCCATCAGTAAACTCACTATGTGCATTTATTTTTTTCCATTGTCTAAAAACAGTCATTGGTATATACTAACTTGGCACCTTACTCACACCTGCTTCTATATTGTATCATGTTCCTTAAAATCTATTTTTATTGTACATTTCCTAAATGACTATCAATTAGCTGAGTGATGACAGAGAAGCTGCAAATAAAATCCAAATCCATCTATTATACTTTCTTTTTCTCTTAAAGTCTCTCTACTTTCTGTGATTTGTGATCATGAATGAAAGGTGGTTAATGATTCCAGGCTTTAGTTCTCACTGCTGAGAGCTCCTTATTTGTCCATGATTATAAATGATCATATTGGTCAGATACCTGAAGCATGGTCATTCCCATACATGGGAATGTAGGGAATATGGACTTCCCATTCCCATAGGAAAAACTGGAAACTGCTATGTGGGCAGCACACTAGAAAAAGATTTCTCAACCTGGACACTATTGACATTTTAGACCAGATAATTATTTGTTGTGGGGGCTGTTATGTGCATTGTAGAATATTTAGCAGCATCTTTGGCTTCTACTCACTAGATGCCAGTAGCACCTTCCCCATTCTGATAAACATGCCTCCAAGTATTGTCACATGTCCTCAAGAGATAAAACTGCCCTCAGGTAAGGATTGATGCCCTAGAGCAGGGGTCGGCAAACTGCGGCTCGCGAGCCACATGCGGCTCTTTGAGTACGGTCCATCTCAAAAGTTTGCTGACCCATGGAATAGCCAATCCTGTCCCTCACAACAATTTAAAAATTATTCGAGAGCCATAAATACATTTTTACATAATTGCCATTATGTAAATATCCTTTAAAATTTTATAAATAAAACTATGATAGTTTTATTTTCATTTTCAATTTTACTTCAGAGCCACATGTATGTACCCAAAGAGCCGCATGTGGCTCGCAAGCTGCAGTTTGCTGACCCGTGCTCTAGAGGAAGCTAATGGCTCTTAAATTGCTAGGTTTGGGGTAAGGGATGTGAGGGACAAAGGTTAGCAAAATGAACAACATGTTGAAAATGGAAGACAAAAGTAATGCTAATAAAAATGTGACTTCCACTCTGAAGGGGGCGGAAGTCCCCACCAAATGGTAGCCAAAGATCCACTTCTAATCCACAGACACAATGATTAAAAAGAGTAGTTGTTCAGGTTAGATCTTGGCACAATCATAGACACTCAACAATTGATGGCGTACTGATTGGTAGATGTTCCATTGTAACAAGACAACTACCTTCCTTTAAAAGGATGAATGTATTTTTTCTCAGACTGTTATATTTCTTGCCAGATACAAACCACGTCAGCTTCACAAAAATCTTCCAAGTCTGATCACTGCCAGAGCTTTGTGGGTATAAATTCACGATTATAGAAACCTTTAGTGACAGTGATAGGTGTGGGAGAAGTAAGGGATACTATCAGATGAGACGCTCCTTGATTCTTCTCAGATGAAGGGAAAAGCTGCTTTAGGAACACAGACCCTGGTAAGTGGAATCTGAAGAAAAGGTTCAAGTATTTAACAGCAGCATAGATTTCCAAGTAGACACCTGGAGCCATAACCAAATTTATCTTCCAAAAGAGAGAGGCCTGTAAGTACTCAACAGTATGCAAAAACGTTAGATTATTTGATTTATACAAAATAATTTCCAATGGTATAGACAGAAAAAAGGAAACTTCTCAGAACATTTTTAATTGGTGATGAAATATACAAAATAAAATAAGAGTTATAAAAGCATTAAAGTTAAACCCTTAATAACCAGTATTACTCTAATAATTATATACAACTAAATTTAGAGCAAAATTTCTTAACATAAATATTATGAGATGGTAAGGAAGTTAGAAGCAAGTTCTTCATCAAGTGTTTGTATTAAGGAGTCAGCATGTGTCTCAGAAAAAGACATCAGACTGTGAATTTGGAAATCTGGATTTTAGTCTTAGCTCTTTAACAGAAAATTTTCTGTGAACAAGTCACCTAACCTTCTATTTTCTCCACTATACAATGAAAGTATTATAGTATGCCTGTCCAAGTTATTTCAAGTCTGTAATTTTTTTACTGTCTTTATCAGATGGGCAGCTACTGCATACTGTAGCCAACACAGTATGACAGGAGATAAGATATGTCACAGAACCCAATTCCTTCAAGTCAATCATTGGGGGTGGGGGGTAGGGGGCTCAATGGCTGATGTGCTGACTGTAAGCAGTGGATAGAGTGAAGTAGATCTGAGTTCAGAAAAGGAGACAGATTATTGCATGATTGCATCAACCTGAGCCTCCCTCAACCTCCTGCCTTTCCCCCAATAGAATCTAGTGGCTGTGTCACATTTTAAGAGCTAAGACAGAGTGGCTTTAGTTAATGTTTCTCTTGTTCCATTCTATATTTCTTTACTTCCTTACATCCCTATTCATGTTACATTCATTATATCCTGGATTATATGTCCTCACCACACTTAACTGTTGTCAAGGAACCCACTAATTCCTATTTGCCAAATCCAGTGGTGGTTTTCAGACTAACCTTCTCCCTGCAATTTTTGGCCTGATCTCTGCCCCATTACAAACACTCTTCTCTTCTGGCTTTCATGCTACTGTTCTCTTAGGTTCCACACTCCTCTCTGATCATCCTTTTTCTGTCTCCTTGTCAGGCTCCCCTTCTGCTAGTCCTCACTGTTGACAGTCCTCAAGGGTTCCATCTGCTGTTCATTGCTATTGTTAGTACACATAACCTCCTTGGGGGAATTTCTTAAAAAGCAGTTTAGTGGTTTCCTGAGGGTAAGGGGGGAAAGGGGTGGTAGAAGAGATAAAAGGGGATCAAGTATATGGTGATGGAAGGAGAGCTGATTCTGGGTGGTGAACCTGCAATGTGATATATAGATGATGGATGATGCATTATAGAAATGTACACTTGACACATATAATTTTACTAACCAATGTCACCCCAATACATTTTAATTTAATTTTTTTAAAAGCTATATTGTGATATAATTCACAAACCATACAATTCTTACTTTTAAAGTGCCCAATTCAGTGGTTTTTAATATTTTCAGAGATAGGTACCACTCATTACCACCATAGATTTTTAGAGCATTTTTATCACTTCAAAAAGAAATCTCATAACCTTTAGCTATCACCTTCTATTCTCCCATTTTCTTCAACTCTAAACAACTACTAATCTGCTTTATGTTTTTATAGATTCACCTATTCTGCATATTTTATGTAAGTGGAATTATACAATATGTGGTCTTTCGTGACTGGCTTCTTTCACTTAGCATAATGTTTCAAAGTTCATCCATGTAGCATCTGTCAGTATTCCTTCCTTTTTTTAACAAATAACATTACACTGTACAGATATACCATACTTTATCCATTCATCAGTCAATGTGCATTTAGATTGTTTTCAGCTTTTTACTATTAAGAATAGCACTGCTATGAACATTTGTGTACAAGTTTATGTATAGACATTTTTTGCACATACTTGACATTTGTTTTATCACATATGTTTACCAAAAAAATACAGACTTAAAAAGTAAAAGGAAAAAAAAAACACTGTTATTTCTACCTACTAGAGAAAGCTACTATTAGCATGTTAATATGTATTTTTATAGCTCTTTTCCTATAAGTGTGTGTGAATGTGCACACATACAACACATACACATCCAGGACTTTTTACAATAAGACATTACATCACAAAAAGTGTTTTGTAACACGATTTCATCACTTAATAGATTCTGTGCATCCTGTCATATCAATACTTCAGTATACATTTCCTGGCTGCATGAATATTCTATTTTGTAAAATAAATAAATTCTACTCAAATTTTCTGTAAATTGATTCCTCACAATTTCCATTATTAAAATGGAGCTATAAATCATATGTTTTTATTTACTTTGAATACATATACCTAGAGTGAAATTACTGGGTCTCCTTCATTTCTAAATTTTTGTTGACTGTGTCTATGCAAGTTCACTTCTGAGTCTGGATCTCTAGTTCATATTCCTTCATGCCACAAGCTTCAGACAAATATAGCCACATATCTGTTGAAACTCCCACCCGATACCCTATAGATAGCTTGGAAGACAACATATTCCAGACTGAGCTCAACTTGCACTCAACACTGCTCTTATCCCCCAAGTTATTTAACTCTGTTCGTGCCCCCACGTACACCTATCTGTTTTAGTTACCTCATTCCTCTTTTTCCCTACTCATATTCAGTCCATACGATATCCTGACAATTTATCTTCCATGTATTCCAAAAGTCTATCCTCTCAATTCCCCACATCATCTGTTTTAGATTACAACAGTTTAGCTGGTTTTATTGCCTTTAGTTTTGTCATGCTCTATTCTAAAATCCACAAGCGTGATCATTCTAAAACTTAAATCTGAACCTGCCACTCTCCTCCTGATAGACACTCTTCAATACCTCAGCACTACCTAGAGAATTAAGGCCAAGCTCTTACAGCATGAGTCCCTCCCGGTGCTTCTCTTGCCCCTCTTTACCTGACACTTCAAGCTCCAGCCACTTGGAAAATGTAGCTTCTGGCTTGCCCTGTCCTACCTTTATGTGTGTTTATGAATACTCTTCCCTGCCTGCAGTGTCCCTTCCCTTTCCCTTTTACCTTCTACTGCCCATCCCTCCACTGACTTTGTTTGTGCAATTGATATTCATTTTTAGTATCCACAGATGCTCAACTAAGTATCACTTACTTACCCCTTTCTCTCTTTCCATCCCAAGCAGGGTTAAGTGCCCTTTCTCTGTATTCATGATGTATAATGATCAATCGGATTTTTATCAACACATTTATATTATATTTCTTTTCCACTGACTGGGAAATTCCTAAGGCCATTGAGAGTGTTTTATTTCCAGCCTGGACTATAGTATTTGTAAACTTCATGGCATGTCTCCATACTTCTGATCACTACAATAACCCAACCCACGTGTATTTCAAAATTTAGCACTTTGGTCAACTTATCAGAATCCGAGCACCACAATGTTCAATTCTTTATTTTACATAAGTGGGCCTTCTCCTTAAACCACAGTTCTTACCCACTCAATCACCCAAAGTAGTTTACTTTACCTAATTTTTCTTTCGTGCTTATCTTCCATTATCAGTGGAGTTGTGGGAGGCGATAGCTTATTACTGATAACAAAAATTATACCAAAAACAAATTTTAGAGGTTACAAAATGAAATTGCTATAACTTTTTCACATAAATAAGAACCTAAATAGATTAAACTATGTTTCAAACTGTAATTCACACAATCTACCTCATAATATTCCTCAATTTTCTCTGAGATCCCAACCTAACATAATTCAGCAGAGAAAATACATTCTGTAGATTTTCTATTATGGAAATGAAAAAAAAAAGTTATGACAACCTTAAGCAAATATATAGAGCACTAGACTATTTAGCTCATTTACATGGTTTAAAAGTATATTTGTTGTTAACTTATTTTATTTACTAAAACAAGGTATCACTGAAACATGGTTTAATTGAAAACACACTAAGCCAGGAAAAAGTAGACCTTTTTTTGACCCTGTCTATAAATCTGAACTACAGAGCCAATGTAAAAATATTCCATTGCTTATACCAGAGATGATTTCACTCTCATATCTACAAATTGGTTCACAGACTTTTATGAAGTAAAGACCAACATAGAATAACTTTTTATTTTTCCAAGTGATTACATGAAAAAGTAGAATTACCATTTATAATTTTCATCGTTTAATACTAGAAAGACATTTTATTTGTAAAATATAAAAAGGCCATAATTTCAATGTTAAACAAAAACAATATCTTTAACTTGATGAAAAGTTTATATATTGTTATTATTTTTCTTATTTTTCCTCAGATTACTAATTTATATCAATTCTATAAATAATTGAGGACTTGCTAAATACCATCTATATTTAAATACCAAGTCCAAACCCTAATGATTTTTTGAAACTTATTTTTAAGTAAGAAATAGCGCAGAAAGCATAGGAATTTTTCTTTAGTTTCTACAAATCTAAAATGGATATTATTAAATTAATAATGCATTTTTGAGGCATTCAGTACATGGCAATCCATTTCTTTATTTCAGATTGACTTTCCAGCTACTGAGTGGGAGTATATGAAACTTGATTCTGAAGAGAACAGAACGAATCTTGAAGAAGCACCGAAAGAGTGTTTAAAACATATTGCCAGGCTTTCACAAAAACAGTCTCCCTTACTGTAAGTGACCCATTCACTCATTCATATGAGTGAATGCTGCCTGCTATTCATCAGTCATGCTGGAAGTATTCATTTCTTTAAAGAATGATTCTTTCTTCACACTTAACTCCTCTCATGTCTTAAAGTCACACCTGTGGGATAATCAGTTCATGTTTAGAAACTAAATTAGTAATTTTGTATGTTTTTAGTTTCTTTTTTTTTTTTTAGGTATTAAGCAACTTTAGTCTAAGGAAAAATAAAAAGATTGGCAATCCTTCAGTTCAAACAACAAAGCAGAGAGTGATTAGATATATATCAGCATCTAACAGGGATAAATCATTGCTTAACCATCCTTAAAGTAGATATAAAGTCGTTTCAGTAAACAGGAAGAAGCAAAATTTAATTATCATAGCTGATTTTAAAAGTACAGAAATAAATCATGTTTAATAGCACTAAATTAGAGACTAAAGAGTGCTTTAATTTTGTCAAACAGTAATTCTCTCAATAAAACCAAAACTCCAGGAAGAACTATAAGAGAATTAGTGGCGCTTGTCTTACTACTTGGCAATATCTAAAATACAGCTGATTGTGCTCCTTAATAATATGCCAAAAGCATAAAACTAAGAAAGCAACTCTTTATATATCCTGTGATAAGATATACAACAAGATAAGACATTTCATTCCAAGAATGAGGAACCATTTAAAGGTTTTTGAGTCAAGTGATCTGAATAATCTTTTTGAGGGATCCCTTTGACCACAAGTGGAAGAATGGATTGGAAAGGAAGAGTGGAAGCAGGCAGTACAGCAAGGAGGTTTATGTAATATTTTAGGCAGGAGGTCATGGTGGCTAGAACTAGGGTGATGGCAGTGGAAACTAAGAAATGGCTGGATTTGACAGGCCTATTTTTGGAAGATGGGAAGATATGACTTGATGATTAATAGTAATTAGGAATTAGCCAATTGAGAAACCAAGGGGTCAAAAGTCAATGGAGAATCCAAGGTTTTCAACTGATCAATGAAGCAGATGTTAGAGTCCTATTCTGGAGGAAGAACAAGTTTGGTCCATCCAAAATGGAGGTATTGAATGTAATCAAGAGTTCCATTTTGGGTAATCTTGCTACTGCCTGCTCTCTCAACTTGCATTGCTCTTTTCTTCATTCACTTTAAGCTGGTGACATCAGTCTCCAGCATATATTTCAAGTGTGCTAGCCCCTCTTCCATATCAAGAGCTTTTAACTCGGGTCAACCTCTACCTGAAAATACCACTTCCTCAGTTCTTCTAAATGCTGAGTTGTCTCATCCTGTAGGTCTTTACTTAAATGTGATTTTTTTTCAAAGATACGCTCAACCACATGGATAATTTCCAAAACAGTAAACTGAGTGAAGGAAGCCATAAATAAAAGCATATTTACTCTATGAGTCCATTTATATGAAATTCTAAAATAGGAAATATTAATTATAATACAAGAAATGATAACAGTATTTACCTCTGGTGGAATGAGAAAAGTGGTTTTTACCCGAAATAGGAATTTGTCAAAATGTATTAAACTGAATCTGTTCATTTCCTTGTATGCAAATTATGCTTCAATAAAAGACGTTAATAGAGGAAAGAAGCATTATTTAGTATTGGGGGAAACGGGAATGCAATCAGAACAAAATAATTTGTTTTAATAATTTAGTAAAATTTTGTTATGGAGTTTTTTCTTACGAGGGCTTTCCAGTGGAGAAGGTAGTGACAAACAGGAAAGGAGCCCAAACATAGCTTTAAAACTATCTATTCTTTCATTTTTCAGATAAAGATGGCTTTAAAAGAAGTTGGAGAGTATTATTGACTTTTAAAATCTTTAATATTTCTCATTGCCAGTCTTGGGAGTTTTAGCTAATTTGAGCTGAACAACAGAATGTCAGTTTGGAGGAGACAGCATTCAAAAGCTGTCATTGTCATTTGAGAAATGCTGTTCTTCAAGTTGCACTGTGGTTCTGAATGCTTCTTAAAAGTGTGAGCAAAACATGATAAACTATCAGTGAGTCAATAGCCCTCATCCTAGATTTAGATCTTTTCTGTTTGCCACCACTCTCCAAGGGGAAATACTTGGATATTTAAGGAAGTTCTAGTCACTGGCATTTTAAATCCAAATTTCCAGTGAATTTTGAAAATTTAAAGCCAGAAACCAGGGATGAATTGAGATCTTTGTTTTTGAATTCAAAGCAAAGAGTTTTCTGAACTCTGATGAAACTGGCTTTGAGGTGAAGGAATTCATATTTAAAATATGCCATTTCTTGGGGTGGCTGGATAGCTCAGTTGGTTAGAGCACGGGGCTCTGAACAGGGCTGCCAGTTCAATTACCACATAGGCCAGTAAGCTGCACCCCCTACAGCTTAAAAAATATATATATATATATATATGCCATTTCTTCACAGGCCTACTTGGCTCTAAGTTAATTTGTAAAGAAAGTAAGAGAGCAAATGGCTGCTTACATCTCTTCTAACTAATATATGTTGCAGGATTCAGAAAAATGTGGTCCGTCCTAAAGGAGACAGAGATTTTGCCAACCAAATTTTTTAAAAAGTGACAAGGATAACAGAAAAGAAAAGTGTGAAATTTCTGAAAAAGTAAATTTTTACTTTTATTTTAATTTTTTTAATTTATTTTAAAATTATTTTCTCTATAAAAGAATAAAGTTAGTGGGGAATAAGCTGATGAAATAAACTTTCAAACTGTTACAGGAAGATTAAAGGACTTGTGTTCCAAAATAAACCAAAATAAAACTTAAAGAACCAGAGTAACCTTTGATACTGTGTGTTTACAGCAACATTGGTTAGTATAGAAAACCTCAGCAAATTATAGTTTCCAATCTGGTTTTGCAGACTCTCTGAGGAAAAGAGAAGATACTTATGGTTTTATCGTTTCTACTGCAATAATGAAAACTGCTCCCTTCCTTTGATCCTGGGTAGTGCCCCTGGATGGGATGAAAAAACTATTTCAGAAATGCATACCATTTTGAGAGGATGGAAATTTTCTCACCCTTTGGAGGCACTTGGACTTTTGACTTCCAGGTAAGAATTACATAACAGGTATGACATTACTGATGAGAGAATTTTATTTGAAGAGAAAAAAAAATAAGGGACTATATGATTAATTCAGGAGGATTTCTATTTGTTCCCAGTTTCAATAGCTATTGATAATAAATTTAGGTAAATGCAAACTATGAAAATAAAATTTAAACAAATGTAAGCAATAATGGTGTCTTCTGTACTAAACATCAAGTGCAATTAATAGCTATAGTTTCTTAAATGGAAAGACTCTATGGTTGTTACAGAAATAACAGAAAAAATGGGAGTGGGGAAGGAAGGAAGGGAGGAGGAAAGGAGGAAGGGAGGAAGGAAGGAAGGAAGGAAGGAAGGAAGGAAGGAAGGAAGGGAAATTTTTCTGTTAGTTTAGAGCTTTTTCCTTTTTTTATAAAACTTCTGTGAATCCTAGAATTGACCACTTCTGCCTAGTACAGTGCTCTATTACATTATAAATTAAATTTTTTGCAATGTGTACATGCAACATGTGAAACTTGTAATTTTCTCCACATTAGACTCAGGTCTACCACAGGTAAAATAGGTCATTTTAGTATCTCTATTTCCCAAGGGTTAATAATATCTGGAACATAGTAATTACTCAATATTGAATCAATCACCTTCTAAAATACATTATGATTATTTGTGCTTTAACATTTAAATTATGTTATTTGAGGGAATCACCTATTATCTTTATGACTCACATCACCTGTACAGTTGAATGAATTAATAAGAGAATGATATGGTAAGAAAATCAATTAACAAATGATTTGTTTCATTGGGATCATTCTCAGTTCATGTTTGTGTTTCATGGCCCTTCTGGAAAAAACAGGTTTTCACCCCTACCTTACTCCTAACCTCTTTTCTTGATTTAAATATATAAGGATAGCCTAAATCTGCTATTTTTATACTAAATTCTAGTTATTTTATGGTTCAAGTAATTTAGAATATTAACACAATTATTATTTTGTCATTCTTGAACTGATGATCTAACACAAAGTTGGTTCAAAATGTGAAAGTAACAATTCACAGAATAAGAGAAAATTTTGACAAATCATATATCTGATAAGGGACTTGTATCCAGAATATATAAGCACCCTTGCAACTCAACAACAAAGAGATAAATAATCCAATTTTTAAATTATCAAAGGAGCTGAATAGATATTTCCCCAAAGAAAATATACAAATGTCCAATAAGAACATGAAAAGATGTTCAACATCACTAACTAGTAGGGAAATGCAAAGAGATGCCACTTCACACTCAAGAACATGGCTGTAATCAAAAAGGCAAATAATGATAAGTGTGAGAAGAATGTGGAGAAATTGGAAATCTCATATATTGCTGGTGGAAATATAAAATGATGCAGCCACTTTGAAAAACAATTGGTCCATTTCTTAAATATTAAACATCAAGTTACCATAATGACCCAACAATTCCACATTTAGGTATATATCCAAGATAAATGAAAAATATTTCCACTCAGACACTGACTCATACACAAATGTTTAGACCAGCATTATTTATAATAGGCAAAAAGCACAAACAACCCAAATGGCCATCAATTAATGAATGGATAAACAAAATGTGGTCTATCCATACAATGTAATATTATTCCATAGTAAAAGGAATGAATACTAATATATGTTACAACACAAACTTTGCAAACATCATACTAAGTGAAAGAAGCCAGTCACAAAAGACCACATATTGTATAATTCCATTTGTAAGAAATGTCCTGAATAGTCAAATCTATAGAGACAAAAATAAGACAAATGCTGTTATTATTCTAATTTTGCCTATGAGTAAACTGACATATACAGGGGTTAAGTTGCCCAATGTGACATTAGTAAGCTGAGAAGTTAGAGTTAAATCCAGAGATTTAGAGCTTGCAATCTTAACCAGTGTGCTTTACAGCCTTCTTACATAAATATTCTAGGCTATTTACATATTAAGTATGTAAATAAAATGATCCTAAAATAGTATTATTATAGTAAATAGCAGTACTTAATTATCTTACTGTGCTTGGGTGTTTCTAATTTACTGTGAGATTTCTTTTTTTCTGAATAATTAGACTTTTAGAGGTTATAGGGAGTGGTTTCAAAGTAGAGTGCCATTTATTAAGTGTCACTCAGGGAACTTAGTAGAAACTTGATTTATTTACATGCTGGACAGTTTATTGTCATGCACCAAAGGAAGTCACTAAAAAGGTTGGAGTATTTCCATTGTATTCATCCTGTGACTCCCACTCTCAGTTTAAGTGAAGTAAAATCTTGAGGACAAGCTGTTTCCAGAAATGAACCTTTCACCTTTTCTAAATTCAAAAGCTGACTTTTCTAAGCACAAACAGTATGTGCTTGTTAAGTGAGTTGTCAGAGTGAGTTCTTCAAAGATCTGTATTTTTTCTCCTGTGAATAGTCTATTTTTTTAATGGTTGAACCTCTTGAGGACTTGAGTGCTCCATTTTTAGCTGGGATAATTTTTAATATTGTTTACTTAACCCTGTCTGAAGACGCACCACCTCCTTTCAGCTTATTTTTAGCAAGAGACACGTTGAGATTTAATTTATCTAATGTGGGCCATAGAGTGTTAATATTTCCACTACCAAATGCCAGCAATATGCTCACCCGGTACTGATACTTACATTAGAAAAGGACATTTTGTCAGAATATGAGACCCAGGGCTAAGGTCTGTGGTTCTTGGCAGATGGTTGCTATTTTCTTGAACCCTGATGCACAGGCACAACTATTTAATTGCTAATAACAAGCAGAAATTACCCAAGGAATTAAAAGTCAGTTCAAGGAAAGTATTCATTTAAAAATAGCAGCTCTGAATTGGCATCAGAGGACTGCATCAGAAGCTTAAATAAAAATTTGACAAGGTACCAGAACTTGCCATACCACATGATATAAAATTGTTTTGCAGGAAGAAGAGCAATACTTAATAACAGGCAGTGCCTTCATTTCCAAAATCAGTTTCCTTGGAAAAATGTTTCACCAAAACATTTGTCCAAATGTTTTGTTGTGGAGATTAATTTATACAAATCCAGTCTTTACTAGCAATGTAAATAGGCAGAATGGAATATGGAAAAGGAAAACAGTTATAACTTCCACGTTTGACTAAATAATAAAGTGATTGATGATTGTCTTTTCCATTTATTTATTGAACAAAAACATGTGTGCATAGAAATTGGTTTGCAGTGAATCAAAGAGACAGAAAGAAAAGTCATAGTGGCTGTCTGTTTAAAAAAAAAAGATAAAATTTAGAAGGAAGACTTAAGCTAGAGATCACTATACAATATACTCTATACTATAATCAAAGTATTAAGTGCTATATGTACCCAAAGGAGGTGAAAATTCTTTCAGAGAAAGTAAGGAAAGCTTTATAAAGGAATTGAATTCTGACTTGAAATAGTCATAGGAATTTTCTGAGTGAAGAAGAGAGAAAATGGCATTCCAGGAAGAAAGACTAGTATGAACACACTTAAGGAGGCTCGGAGAATAGTGAGTGATTTAATATCATATTAGAAGGGAATTGTACTGGGAGACAAGACTTAGATTGTTTGGGGCCTCATGGGCCAGGTAAGTACTCTGGACTCATTACTGCAGCCCATGGAATTTTGTTAAGGACGGGAGTCATACAATCAGATTTATGTTATACGAGAATAATTCTGGCATTAGTGTGAAGGATGGACTAAAAAAAGAAGAGAATGAGAGCAAAGATGTTAGATATATGTCAGGTATTGAAATAGTCCATTTGAAAAATGGTCCAGGCCTGATCTATGCATTAGTAAAGATCCACAGAGCATATCTGAGGACCATTTCAGAGGAAAGCGAAAAAAAAGGGGGGGGGTAAGGAAGACTTTGAACTTTCTTATTTGGGTAAATAATAGCTAGCTCCATCATTGGTCAAGACAAGAGTTATAGAAGAAATAGAAGAAACAGCACATTTAGGTAGTCTAAGAGAGTTCTGTTTTGGACATGCTGCATTTTTAAAACCTGTGGGACACTTAGGAGGAGATGCCTAGTATTCAGTTGTATATACAGATCTGAAGCCTAGTAGAGAACCCAAAACTTGCAAATGAAATACAAGTTATTGTCTTAAAGGCAGTAATTGAAGCCATAGAAATAGAGGTACTGTGTTTATATGTGTAGAGGCAATACAGAAAGGGGCAAAAGATGAAACCTTGGAAAGTAGCAATATTTTAAGGACAGCAAAGCAGGAGAGAAAATTTTGGAAGCGTGACCAAGGGGTTGGAGGAGACCCAAAAAAGTCCAGTGTTTTAGAATTCATGAAAAAAGAAAAACTCAAAGACTTCAGAGAAGTGTTCAGTAGAGTTAGGTTTTAAAAACAGATCAATGGATGTGAAAATAGAGCAGTCAGTGATGATATTAGTGAGAGCAGTTTTAATAGTGAAGTTTGATGCCATACTTCACAGTATTGAAGAGGACTGGAGAGAAATAAATTATGCCTATTGGAATAGGATTTATCGAAAAGGAAAGACTGTCAAAGTTGGAGGAGGCCAGAAAAAGATTTTGAGGTTTGGGGTTTGTTTGCTTGTTTAAATAAAAGAGCTTCAAGCACGCTTACAGACTGAGAAGAAGGCTGTATGAAGGGAAGATCAGAAAACAGAGGGATGGGTGAAATGGCAAAATGAGATGTTATCAACAGCCAATAGTCTGGGACAAAAGTGTAAATGGGAGTTTTATCCAAGGAAAGAAAGGGTAACTTCTTCCTCTCAGGTGGGAGGGAAGAAAAATATAAATATAATTATAGATAAGTATGGATATGGAAGAGAAAAATGTGGAAGTTTCAATATTCTCCATGAAGGAAGAGTCAAGGTAATGTACTAAGAATGAGGAACATGGAACTGTATAAACTCCCAAGATATGTATCTTGCCTTTGTACACTTTTGGAGGGTTTCTGGAGTTGCTTCCATATTTTACAATTGACAGCATAAGCTTTTAAATCAAACATATCTGGCTCTGCCACTTATTACTTGAATAACCATGGGCAAGTTTCCTTATCTATCAAATGGAGGTAATAGCATTATGTACCTCATAGGATAAAGTACTTACGAGAGTATTCAATAAATTCTACCAATCATCTTTATCATCATCATCCTCTTCATCATAACTATATTTTTAAGAGAGCTTAGAGTTTTCATATTCTTTCAATGCCAAATTGAATATACAACAAATTCATGGAAATTATTTCATTTCTATTAAGCTTAGATAACTTAAATTCACTTGTTAAAATTTGTATGTAAAAGGGTTAGCTTTTGAATAATAGTTTAAAGTTAAATAATGACTTACAGCTTACAAAGCACTTTCACGGTGTTACATGATTTGACCTGCAAGCAACCTCTTTAATATTATTACTGACATCTACAACTTTTCCCATTTTACTGATCCCTATTTTACAGATGAAGAAATTGAAGCCCAAATTGTCCATTCATCCACTCAACAGATAGCTATTTATGACCTACTCATGTTAGGCATCATTAGGCCCTGACACTAGCATATTAAGCAAAAAGGAACATAGTGCTGCCTTCACAGAGTTGCAATCAGTTGGTATTGGGAAGAAATAGGCCATTACCAAATTAGAAATGTAAAACTACAGGTATCATAACAGTTCTTAGTGAAAAATACATGGCTGTATCATAACATAACACACAACAAAGGAACCAAACCTTTTCTTCACAGTGGGAAAAGTCTTCCCAGAGGAAGTTATGTTTGAGCTCAGTTATGTTTGAGTGGGAATGAATTGGTGAAAGGGAAGAATAAGAGAAGAGCTTTCTGGGAAGAGAGAGAATCTATAAAAAGATCTTGGGACAGAAACTGCATTTAAGAAACTGGAAGAGAGCCAGTGTGCCTGGAGTCCAGAGAAGGAGTATATAACATAAGATGACCGGTATATTAAGATGGAACTAGAAGACCATGTTAAGAGCTTCTAAACAGGACCATATTAAGCAACTTGGTCTTTATTTTAGTACCAGTGGGAAGGCATAAATGATTTTAAATGAGAGAACATATATGTGTCTGTTAAAAATCACTCAGTTTCTGAGTGAAGCATGGATTTGGTGATGGTAGCAAAAGTGGGTAAGAGACCAGTTAGGAAGTCATGGAAGTAGTCCAGGTGTCAGAGAATGGCAGTCAGCCTTAGAAGGCGGTGGTGGTGGTGATATGAAATGAACAGAATCAGAACATTTAGGAGTGAAAATGCCAGAATTGAATGGGGAGGGGCAGTGAAAAAGAGAAGTGTGAAGGATGACTTATAGGTTTTTTTCTCATGTAAGATGCATAATAGAAACATTCACTAAGCTGGAATACACTGGGTGACTGACAAATAGATTGTAGAAGAAGAATCCTGTACTTCAGGTTGGAGCATGTTGGCTTTGAAGTGTGCTTTGAAATGGCTGAATTTACAGGTCTGGCAGTGGGTTCAAGGGAGAGGCCTCAATTTGGAAAATATCCACAGAAGGATGAGAATTAAGTCAAGGTTGTAGATATACTCATATTTGCTTAGAAAGACAGGGCATAAGAAGAGACTTTATATTTCGACTCAAAATCCCTTACTCTTTTTAGCACATCATGCTGCTTTTTCATGAAAAGTTTAACGCATCCGGACACAAAATCTCTGCATGATGCTTTCAATATGCCGCTTGCTTTCTGTGTCGCCTTCTTAAGCTTGTCTGTAAGTAAAATCGAAGTATAATCATATAGGAGGAACTAAATCAATACTACTCTTTAATTAATACCATGTGCCTGCATACTTAATTCCCAATTTCAATGTGTGAGTGTATAGACTATTGGGAAATATCTCTGTACAGTTTCTTTGACTCCTTTGGTCTAAAATTCATTCTTATTCCTTTTGGTTCATGACGGGGACAATACCTCCGTCCAATCTGACAAATTACACTGATCACTGTCTCTATCAAACCACTTAGAATGCAGTAAAATAAATAATACACCCCAGCCAGTCTTGTGGATTTTATATAAGCGTATAGGGAAATATCTAGTCAAAAGCTAAAAAGGCCTTGCTGGTTGTACTATGGAAAGTCTATTGGCCTAGTATTCTGGATATTTGGATTTAATTTCAGGGCCACCCACAAATGGCCTTGGACAAACAACTGATCCTCTCTGAGTTTCAATGTCTTCATCTGTATAATCAATCAGGAGACTGAACCAGGCCTCCAAGTTTCCTTGAGTTCTAATATTCTGTAATCGTGAAAATCCTTGAAGGAACATGAATTATTCAATAGACAGAGGTTTACAATCACCCTAAAAAATCCTTATCTACCACTTTTTCTAGAAAAACATTTTTGTGTCACATCATATCATTTTTAGTGCTAGCAAAATAGGCAAGTATTCATATTGACATTTTTCTTCGAAGCTGATGCAGAGTGTATCATCAGACTCAAAGCCCGCTGGAGAAATAGTTCTGCACTTCTGATAGTTTGCAAATCTACCCTGCCATCGCAGCTTTTCACTGTGCATAGCCTCATGGCATTCTGCAAGAATTCTTACTGTGTGGTCTGAAGCCTGACATTTCTGTTACACTTCTATTTAATCTCTGATTGCTTTGCTTTTCAGTTTACTCAAAGTGGCTTTTTTTTTTTTCCTTAAAGGTCGACACTTGTTACATCACATTAGGTTTTTACCCATCACTTCAAAAGTTCTTTGAATAAGATATGGACCCTATATCATTTTTTAAACTAGAAAATTCATTTTGAAAAGAGAAAAGCTGTGATATGGGGGCATGGGGTGAGGGAGAGAATAAGAAAGGATTGGAAATTATAAAATAACAATTCAAAAGGAGGACGCTGAAACATGTATTTTTCTGTTGAAATTTCACTTCACAACTCCCAAGGCCCTGCTGAAGCTTGTCTCTGAGTCCTTAGAGATATTCCTACAGCCCTCTGAGATGAGAGAAATTGTAAATGTTTAAGGGAAGAGAGGGGGAGCTCCTTACAATCATTGTATAGAGTTATATTTATCTTAGCTATTGCATCATTTCCTTTCACACATCCCAAAGATTCAACTGGTAGCTAAACTCACAGGCAACTAAACCCAGAATATAGAATCACTGTTCACAGAACTCGTATAAAACTGAACAGTAAGCCAGTCTGATGTTTTGCTTTTGAACATAATTGTTTTTGCTCCCCTATTCTGACATGCTTGGGAAACTACAGTAGGTACACAAAGTTTCTTAAATGAACATTTAAAAATGATGAATAACTTTAAAGAAGGCATTCTTTCCCTTGGACTCTTATTAAGCCAAATTAAATTTTTTCCATAATAAATAAAAATTGCTCTCACCTTACATAATCTCCTCCCCAACAATGGGAATTTATTAACTTTGTATCTTTTCAATATGTCAAACCAGATAAATCTCCATTTATTACATTATAAATAATCTATTTTCTGATTGACTATAAGGAAATTTCTTATACATGTAAATATATGACTTCGTTGATATCAGCCTGATGAATTTTCTAACAATACTTTTATCTCTCCCCAAAACTCAAGGTATAATGTTCATGCCTAGAGTAATTACAATAACAAGGTTAGCAGAATCTCTAAAGAGTGGCTCCTGGTTTATTCTCAGGAATTATATGTATTTTTCAAGCAAATCAGGTCATTGGAAAATACAATTACCTGACTTGTGGAAAGTTCAATACAGGTTGCAGTGCCTCTGCTACATATGACATTTCAGTCTGTAAATATCACACCAAAGTCAGGGAACTAATATGGGTAGCCCTCACCTCATTGTGGAATGAGTTACTGAGCATGAAATGCCAACAGCTATATCCCAAAAGAATGTTTAAGTAGTTTCAGAAAACATCCCAGGGAAGAGATGTCAGGGTTTGTGGCACATATTTGTCCAATGATCTGAGTTCAGGGCCCTGAAAAGGTATGAAGAATAAATTCTCCAGAATCAGAGATCCCTATTTGGGCCTAGTATATCAGAAAAATATTCAAGGACAACTTGAAAATACAATTCTTATTTTTTCACACAATGATGTGCACTCTGACAAGGACATATGATTTGAAGCTTTTTTCAAATATTATATTTTCATAATTAGTAGAATGGACTTACTTTTAAAAAAATTATTTTTAGTAATAAACTTTCATATAAAAAGTTTGAAAAACTTTAAAAACTAAGCTTAAAAAAGAAAAGTATAGTCATCCATGAAATTTCCATTCAGATATTTGACATTAATATTTTGATCCTTTGCAACTTATTTTGAAATGTATGGAGAAATATACATATGTGTAATGGTATTATACAGCATTATTTTTTTGTTTTTAATTAATGTTTTTTTTTCATTATTCATTTAGTATTTTTAATAAGTGCATATATTCTGTCATATGGTCATTGCATATTTAACTTTTTATTTTTAGACATTTCTATCATGGCCAGTTTTGCTTACATACATGTGGTATATCCTCACATATATCTGATTATTTTCTTAAAATAAATTCCCCAAAGTAAAATTGCTAGATAAGGAATAAGCACATTTAAATTTTTTTTAGCTCACATTGCTATATATTGCCATCAATGTATGAAAGAGCCCATTTCTCAGGAACTTCACCAACACTGCCAGCATCTCTTTTAATGTGGCCAACTCTCCCTAAAATAGTCAAATGTAAGTTATATTTGGATATGCTTTAATGTGCTAGGCCTGCATCACATTTCAGGCTGTGGTTAGCTTCTTAGCAATTTTTCTTCCAATTTCTTTCTGAACCTCAAGCAACAGCAGTGAATAAAAAGAGACATCACTTTCCATTATGGTGCAAAAACATGCTTTCTGGCATTTGTACATATTAACACAAATATATAATTTTTGTTTTGAATTATACTATACAGATATCAGTTTTTTGTTTTCCTGTTCCTGAAGGAGTCTGAAAAAAAAATGCTTTCTTCTTTTCCATTGCCTTCAGATTTGTTTTTCTCTTACCGTTTCAACTGAGAGAGGAAAAAAATCTGGAATTTATGGGTGGTATTTGTGGAATTAAACCTATTGCTACCTATTTAAATTATCTCAGTGCACAGCAAAACAATAAAGTGGGCTTCATAATATGATTTTCCTTATTATTATCATCATGGTCAATGTATTTTTATTAATTACCCAACATGTACAGAGCATGGTGCTAAATCCTAGGAATAAAAAAAAAAAGAAGAAGATGGAACAATCCTTATCCTCAGTTGAATTATTCATTAGTTGAGAAACAATGACGCATATAAGAAGATAAATCCTAATGCCCACTAGCAGATCCTAATTGACCAGTGGAGTCAGCCAGTCAATGCCCTCGGAATTAGGAGAACTGATAACTAAAGATTGGGATAGTTACCTTAAGAGTATTTGGTCCCTATTTTGAAGGAAGACTAGAGCTTTAAGATGAGAAAGGAGCATAGGCCAAGAAGAGGTTACAGTGCTCACAATGGTAAGAATGCACACTGGCATTTTCAGAGTAAAAATAACATACCAATGAACCAGAGCAGTTTATTCAGTATTACAGGCGTAGAAAAATTTGAAGTGTTCAACTAGCCTTGAATATAGTACAGATGGGCCGAAAAGAGACCCATTGGAAATAGAAAACCATTCAATGTTTTATGAGAAGTGAACCTTCAAATAATTTAGGAAATATAAGGTGCTGCTCTGAAAAATGTTTATACCAGCATGAGATCATTATGGCCAGACTAGATAGTTGCTGAAGCAACTACAATCAGGCATGATGCTAGAGCCATTAGAACAGAAGTCAACAGAACTTGACAACTAGTTAGATATATGGATAAGAGACTACTGGAAATTCCAAAAACTTTTATTCAACTGTGCTTGCACAAAGAATTTATAAATGAATGAGCCTGCCCTCAACCATGTACATAATGTTATATCCCATAGAAAAGGGTGCGATAAACAACAGGGACTACAACGTGGACTACAAAGTCACATAGAACAGCTTCACAGGTAAATTGATGCTTGAGCTTTGACTTCAAGGATAAATAGAATTTGCCAGATGGGAAAGAGAGAAAAACAATTAATGGTGAGGACAAAAGAGGGGGAAAATATAACTCTTAAAGTTTTAGACCTATGTGATTGGAGAAAGATGCTAACACAGAGTACAAGAGAAAAAATCTGACAGTAGAGATGTTTTAGGTGGAAAGATAATTTAGTTCGGACACTCTTCAAAGAAGCATGTAAAGTGTGCCCACCAATCTGGAGGCACTGGGTTCATAACCATGAACAAAACAGGCAAAAATGTTCTGCTTTCTTGCAGTTTACATTTTAGTCTTTGGAAACAAATACATAATTAGAGGTATAGTGTTGATCAAAGAGTTTTATTTTGTCATGATGTTTGCTTGTTATTTTTCTTTCTTTGTTGTCATTCTTATCAATAGGATAAAATAGGAACACAGAAAGCATGGGTTACTAGTATCTGACTTAAGTCATCACTTAGGCAACAAAATGTGCCAAATAAGTATTCCCTCTAAGACTTCAAACTGTCCTCAAACTGACCTTGATGTCTGCAAGCTTCAGAAAAGTGGTTTAGTAACTGAGAGCAATAAATTAGAGTCAGTCACATTTTAGTTAAGAGAAAATAAAGTCTTAGTGTGGTAAAACAGTTTGACCTTCTTCTAGCTTTGCATTTTTATTGCACCCTTTTTGCTCTCCATGTGTGCTTGATGTTATGCTGAGATCTTCTGACCTTCATGGTACTTCATGAGAAGTGACTGGACTACAGTTCTCACTAGGTCTCATTACTAGAACGTTCAAAGAGAGAAAATTATTGGAAAAGTATTTGCCAGTCAGAAACAAAGGTTTTGAGTGACGACCCTTTGAAGTGACATTCTTATTGCAATTAAAAGGTTCCGTTTAAATGAATAAAAAATATGTAACCTGTTTAAGCATTACATTTCAAATTGCCATCAAGGAGAGTCGAGAGATACTAAGTAGTTCCACTTTTTCCCTTTACACTGTAGCTGTATAGTATTCATTTCACCTTTCAGTAACCTGAAATAGTGAAGAGAGACTGGATATTAAAGACTTGAAAGCTTTCTGACCTCCATAGTTTTGGGAGCCAATCTTCAGAGCTCTCACCTGACTAGTTGAAAAGCATTCAGTTAGCTCCCATACAAAACAATTGTAGGGTTTTATTTATTTATTCATTTCTTTGTTTTTCAAAGTGACTATAAGTAGTTCAAGTTTTAAATTATGCATATTGATTTTTTCGAAAACTTGTTTACTTAAAATTAATTGTTGTAACCAAAGCCCCAGTTATATATTTAATCACATCAAAGCAGTATGTGAAAATCATGTCAAGGCAGTATGGTGCCAAAAGTTATCTCTAGGCATTTCCAGGAGCTCGGAGATAATTGAATCTATTTCTACTGATGGAGCAAGATGAATGATGTCGACCTGAGGAGCCCATTTGCGGATAAATTGTCTTTGGAATAGGATTTCAAATGCTAAATACCTCCATAAATTTAGTTCAGTAACAAACATTTATTAAGTGTCTAATGGGTGCTAAATCTTACAACAGGCATATGCAGTCCAAAAATGAATAAGTCACAGTTTCCCTCAAGAACTCATAGTCTAGTAAGATTTAGCTTTATTTAATTATTTTTGTTTATTATAAGATACCTTCTAGTTCTGATTTTCCTTATGATCTGGCCAAAACTCATTTAAACATATTATATCCCATTTTTAGTCACATAGACCATCATGTCTCCGGTTGATAATAGTTTACTTAATAAATGCATGGCTAAATTAAAAACAAAGATTTTCATACTATTTTAGAAAATATTTTAGATAGACTATAATTCACATTTTATAGATAAGAAAACTTGGCAGGGATCTGACTTTAAACTCAAGTTTCCAAAACCTTGTCAAAAGGACTATATACTGCAGTCCACATGAAAGTAAAGGATATGGAACAATAACTACTATTTGGTACTAATGTTCATTTTACTTGATTGTGGGATTATTATTTTATTTTATGCACTGAGGATAGAATTCATTCTGTTTCCAAGATATTTCTCATGCATTATTTCATACCATTAACAGCTTAATAGATATATTTATTTTGTATTAGTTTTCCAGATCAAGAAATTCGTAAAGTGGCAGTTCAACAATTAGACAACCTCTTAAATGATGAACTACTGGACTATCTCCCACAGCTAGTTCAGGTAAGAACAGCAGAGTTGCCAACGGATTCCAGGATTTTCACTAATAATTCTCTTAAAAAGTTTCCAGTGAGTCAACAGTAGACAACTTAAAGTGATATTGCAATTTGGCCAGTCAAGAGGCTAAATTATAGCTCATATATCAACATGGGTAAGGCAGACGTTCTCTAGCCAAAATTGGTACAGTTACCAAAAAAATGACACATAAGAGTCAAAAAGGATTTTAAAAAAATGATAACTTCACTTATTAATTCGAATTGGAAAAAAAATAGGAATACTTGTGATGAAATCTTTTTACCTGAATATGTAAAACAATAAAAAACTAACCAAATAAATGTTACATAGAAAGCAGCCCTTTGCTAGGCAGCTCCTCATAATTTGTTTTTTGCTTTCCCTCAGAGTACTCTAACACTGATTATAAATCTTATAAAAGTAGTTTTATAAGATAGTACCCAAATTCTGCCACAATAGTACATTTTAGTGACAACACCAAATATCACAATGGTGGAGTAATTTTTGAAAATAATATAAATTTACCTACCAATATGAGGAAGATTGATTTAGTCTGAATATTTTGAAATATAAACAATCAATGTTTTACAAAACACATGTAAATGACTGAATATCCAAACTACAAACAATATTTTTTTCCAAACTGACTGTATATCAAATGTTGAATAGGTCTAAAATAGTTGTCTTTATGGTTTTTGTTGTTGTTTTTGAACTCAGGTGTTTTCTTATTTTAAAGGCCAGGCTGTAGTTACAAGCTATTTTAAATGTCAGGTATCTCAGTTTTTTAACATTTAAGACTGGAAACTCTGAGGCTGATGAGGAAAGTCTCTACTGTTAGACTTCAGTACCATATTACTTTGCAAATAAAATGCACTTCACTGAAGGCCTCCAAGAGAGCTGGTTTTGAAATAGCTCTACCACATAGTTACTTACACTAATTCTTACAGTTGTTACTTCCTTAGATTTACCAGGATAGTGTAATGAAAATGAAGATTAGTCCAACTTGGAGGAATGCTATCCATCTTATGGCCCATGAGTATGGGCAACATGTTACATCTAACACAACTCAAAAAAGTAGGTTTTTACAAAAGTTTATACAGGTTAAATCCATTTGAAGGCACCAATCTGAATCAACACACTTGGCACTAGGAATATCACTGAGAGCCATATATCTGCAAATTCAAATTTTTAAGACAAAGTACACACGGAATCCAACATAGCAAATACACAGAGGTAAAATTAGGTAAAGTTGCAACTATTGCCTAATTAAAAATGAATATTATAAAATGTTTTGAGATGGGAAGAACTGTATAATATGACTATAAAATAAATAAAAACTGGGAAAAATTTTAAGACATTTGTTATGGAGTTTACCCTTAAAATTCCATGCTCTACCCTGACTTCAAAACTTTCTAAGACATAAAAAAAAAAGCCCTGCCCTGTTGCTTATTTTCTGGAAGCATATTATTTTGGTATGTGTAGAAGTATGCAGACTATGTGAAGGCAGTAAGAGAGGACTCTGTGACCACAATGAAAACAGAAGATATGGTTCATAGCTAGGAATCAATAAGACACAGCCCCAGAGTTTACTGCAAACCACAGGTCATAACCATGCAGGTAGGTTCCAAGAGCAGAGTTCATAATAATGCAATGTGCACCTGGAAAATTGCCTATATCCTAGATGGTAAGGCAGGATGTAGGGGGAAATTTTATCTGTAGACAGACTGATGCAGGGAGTTTGGAAGCAAGAAAGGCCATTCCAGATCACCAAGTAATTACTGAGTTCAAGAAGAAATAATGGGGAAATCTAAAGAGAAAGCTAAAAACGGAAGCATGGAAGGGAAATATGGGACACATATGCTCATTGCTCATTTGCTCATTGGCTGTACTCACGATTAGGACATAAACACAATCCATGACCTAGTCAGCAAGTAAGTGAAAGCCATAGCTACAGTTTAATACAACATACATCATGATCTTTACACGTTCAGACAGCTGCAGGAGTTTATGCAAATTTGCTGAAATCATCTTTAGCACTCTCTCACCTTAGGAATTCATCAACTTTCCCATCCTCAAGGATGTTAGCATATTGAAGTGTTTCTTCAGGTGTGCATGTGAATGAATGATGTACTCGCATTTTTCTGCTGTCTGTACTGTGGTATAAAACCCGGCTTAAATTCTGAGTGTGTGTGTGTGTGTGTGTGTGTGTGTGTGTGTGTGTCTGTATGCACACCACAAATTAAATTGCATATTGAGCAACCAAGAATAGAGGCTTTGCCTCTCAAGCAGAAATGAGCATTTTTATGAAGAGAACCCGGTTTTTACTTTTACAGTATATTCAGATTCCTGGGATGATGGTGGAGTCCCCGGTACTGACTGCTGATAGTGAAGCCCCTGCTGAGGGCAGGTGGGGGTCTGAATTAGGTTTCTCAGGATATTAGGGGCTTCCATCATGTTCTGTGTTTTCCACCGGGTTGGGTATCCTAGAAAACCTTAGGAGAGTCGCTCACAGTGGAGATGAGGGAAAGATTTGGGAATATGTGGGTTATGGTGGCAACAAACAGCTTTGAAACCTGTCAGTAAATCTCAAGATCTGCAGGTTAATACTGATACAGTTGGTGATTTCATTTAAGGCTGTTGCTGTGCATTAATTTCATCTCCAAAAGGGTAGAAGTATCTATTGTTTAATAATGCCGTTTTTATATCCAGAAGACTGTTCTGTGATATTATATTCTTGTGCTAGGACTCTCCTCCTAGGCCCGGTTGAATTCTACCAGCCACCAGCTCTTTTCTATTTTCCTGTGATTCTCAAGCATAAATAAGGAAAGGAAATAAGGTTGTGTGCTCTGTTATGAGTTATATACCAGCGAATAAAGCTATCAAAATATATTACTAACATTTTGTTAGAATGTTTATGCTGTTTTCCTTGGTCTTTTCTCAAGCCTCTTAAGTCCCTCTGCATCCTGCTATAATTTTGTTACTGAGAAAGAAAAGAGTAAAGTAATTATATCTCTTACTTCAGGCTGTCAAGTTTGAATGGAACCTTGAAAGTCCTCTAGTGCAACTCCTATTACACCGCTCATTGCAAAGCATCCAGATCGCCCATCGTCTCTACTGGTAAGATTAACTAAGACAAGGTAGGATGCCTGTTTTATTGTCAGATTCTCGCTGTGGAGTGGATTTGAAAGAAGTCAGAAGGCTCCTTTACTTTGTAATTGATATAAGCCTCCACTTAAAATGCAGCCAAATTTGAGAGTCTTTGTCAATGTTATTTTTACTTATGTGTATAATTTAACTGTCATCTTCAAAATCTTCCTTTTGTAATGTTGCTGCTGTTTAAATCCAATATGAATTTTAAATCTAGATGATACCTTTCCTAAAGCTTTAAATCACAAAGGTCTTATCTACTAGTTGAAGATTTCAATATAAAATTTAGTTATAAGATTGTGGATGTTTTGGAAAACTGTGTTTTAAATTAATTTCTGTACTGTATTTGTTATAAGCAGTGGAATCTAAAGGTCAATATACACTCTTTCTGTTGAAAATTCCTAGGGCACTAAACTTTTCCTCAAGCATAAATTTGGAATAGTATTATTGGAGAAATAGACTTATTTTAGAAATATCAGAATTTCTCCCATCATCACCTCCTCTTGATCTATTGAACATCACACTCTTTGGATGCTGTTCTTTCTCCCTTTCTTTCATTACGAACTTCATAGATTCAATTTCATAGCAAAAAAAAATTTAACAGTTACAAGTGTCAGTGACCTAAGGATAAAATTGGGTCTATATTTTGTCCTCACGTATGTATGGCAGGCATCATTTACTGGCTACAGTTTCTAGTGAAGAACTTTAATTAACAGAAAAAAAAGGAAGTCAATGTCATTTTTCAGCATCATTTTTTTTTCTGCTTTGGAAAACATTACTCATGTTGACATCACTCTTCCCATGAAAATGAATCAGTTATTTCATAGCAAAGTAGAGATACAAGGAATTGTCAGGCACCAATATTTGGTTTGATGTTCATTTTCATTTTAAATGCCTAATATAAAAAAGCAGAACATTTTTCGCTAGCATGTCAGTATAATGAGGCATCAGATACATTGACTAGCAATGGGTCCTTCACTGAACAGACTCTCTTATCAAGCTCTGAATGAAGTCTTATTCCCTTTAGTTTTTCAATCAGCCACTGTGGAGTTAAGGGAAGTTATATGGGTATATTTGGTGATGTTTGGCTATCGTATTAAAGCTAAGATTTCATTAAATTAATTGGTTACTTCTCCTAAATGTTACTCTTCACTTTTTTTTAAATGGGTTCATTAAAATGAAAGCATATTATAAAAGTAACATGACCAGATAAAAACATTGATTTAAATATTTAAAAAAATAATAATATAAAAGTATATAAAAAAGGTAATTTAAAAATATATATCTTAAAAATAGAATAAAATATTAAGGTGTTATCCTTACTCATTATTTGTTATAATACTAGTGCCACCTTAGTAAGTCCTTCATCTGCTAAAGTGGTGTGAAAAGTGGAGTCATTTGAAAGGCAATCATGAGTACAAACAAAGTTGTAAATCAATGTCATACTTGCGAGTTCACAATAATTATAATTATGTCACTGTTTCCAAAGAAGTAGGAAGGACAGTCCTTGTAAGTATAATTCTCGCCCTATGGAAAAGAGAAAGACCAATAACAAAGCTCGTTTCTCCTCTCACTGATTTAAGAAGAGCGTGTATAAGATGGAAGGAATAGGAAAAAAATGTAAAGTATAAGTGGACTGCTTGTGTTTAAATGCTTAATTGGTGAGAATATGAAAAGGGAAAATGAAAATACAGGGAGATTTTCAAATCTCTACTTCCTTTTAAAACAAATAAAAATTAAGAATCAGGCAAAAATACTAAGCATGAAATAATATTACTTATATTTAAAACATGCTTCAAGTTTAAAAAAAAATAGCTGGTACCTAGCACCACATTTAGGGAATATTGGTGTGTAGAATGTTGAGTTAAAACTTTAAGGATGCAACTCAAACCCCGCATGATACACTTAAACAATTCTCATCGTATCTTTCAATAATAATAATAATAATAATAATAAAAGCAGTGTTCTGTAATAATTACTTAAAAAGTTAGAGATCCATCAGCCATCAGTTTAATAATTTCTTATCACCTAGAAAAGCTACTGCTTCCTCAGATTCAGCATATTTAACGCTAAACTCAACATCTTGACCCGCCCACCCAGGCCTTGCAGTCTTCCTTGGATCTTCCTTGATTCTCACAAACATGCCCAATTATTTACCAAGCCCCATAATGCCATACTTCCTAAATAACTCTCCCACCATCCACTGCTTCCACTTGTCACTGCCACTGTTCAGCAGGTTGCCTCACCAGTAATGAATTATGAATGAATTGCTTAGACAGAAAACTGAATGAACTGCTTGGCACCATTGTGTGCGGTCTTCCTGAAAAGAGAAATTGACTCTTGGAATTACTGCAAGTCTCCTCCACTGGAAGGGTGACTGTAAGATGAGGAGCCCTTACTTTTCATGGAAAGGGAGTTAATAATAGGCTTTGGGTTTAGAAGGTTTAAAAGCTTTCAATCCAGTTGGCATCCTAAAAGGTGGCTGTAATTGGGAACCATAACATTGTGGGTTCACACCTTGGAGGCCCCTGCCCCCATTACCTAACAATTAATTATAGAAGCTTAAACTCAATGCCCCTTGCCATTTTGGATAGGAAACAGTTTAACTGATAGTGAGGTATTGGGTTGGATGGCGGCCTCCAAAAAGATATATCCACATCCTAATGCCAAGAACCTGTAAATATGAACTTATTTGGAAAAAGGACCTTTGAAGACGTAATTAAATTAAAGATCTTGAGGTTAGATCTACTTGGATGATCAGGGTGGGTCCTAAATCCATTGACAAAGTCCTTATAAGAAACAGAAAAGGAGAAAACACAGAGAGAGAGAGAGAGAGAGAGAGAGAGAGAGAGAGAGAGAGAGAGAGAGAGAGAGAAAGAGAGAGAAGGCCATGTGAGAAGGAGGTACTGATTCAAGTGATGCAGCTAGAAGCCAAGAAATGTCCAGAGTCGGGCCGGCCGATTGGCTCAGTTGGTTAAGAGCTCGCTCAAGAGTGTGAGCTCTGAGCAACAGGGTCGCCGGTTCAATTCCCAGCCTGAGCTGAGCTGCCACTGAGCTGCCAACAGGTGTCAGGATGGCTCAGCTAAAAAAAACAAAGAACAACAACAAAAAACAAACAAACAAACAAGAAATGTCCAGAGTCCTCAGAAGCCAGGAGAGGCAAAGAAAAAAAAAAAAAGAAAGAAAAGAAAAAGGACTCTCCCTTAGAACCTTGAGAGGGAGCACAGCCTAATTTTGATTTCAGACTTCTGGGATCCAGAACTGTGAGAATACATTTCTGTTGTTTAATCCACCCGTTTGTGGTCATTTATTATGACAACCACAGGAAATAATACAACAGGAAAAGATTCGATGAAGGGCCCTGACTAGGATGGCTGTGATGTCACGTGACACAGAAACTTTCCCTGACCCTCTCCCCAGCCACCATTTGGGTTGAGTGAATATTGCTCCCATGTTATACCCCAGAATGTACTTGACGTGACTCTGCCAGGCATCATGTCACACTACCTTAACGCTTCTATGTCTCTGACTACTTCCACTCTTAGTCCATGTATTGGCTAATGATAGCAAGCATGTCATATTCTTCAGCATACTAATCTCACCATTTTCTGGAATTTAGGAGATGCTAAAAAAATAAAAAGTTTTCAAAGTCATGAATCCATAGATATTTCTTTAAGGCCATCAATGTTTTCTCATGCCGGGGATCCCAGACAGTACACTCTGAAAGGCAGTGTTGGTGCCTCGGCCAGAACCCCTTTACCTGGCTGGTGCATCCATCTCGCAGCTTCTGGGAGTGCTGGCTGCTAATTGGCCACTGCCTCTTCTCTAGAGTATTGTTCTCTGCTAACACAGTAATCTGGCCTGGAAGGTGGGGAATCTCTAAGGTATAATAATGTACATGCCAGAGCCTCCCCACCGATCAGATCAAGGCTAAACTTGACTTTGACCTTGTCCTTGTTAACTCTGTTCCCTATAATGCTTACTCTATTCCCTCTATTTCCTGAGGAACACTCCTTCAGTAAATCACATATACCTAAATTCCTGTCTCAGAGTCTGTTCTAGGGAACCTGACCTAATAAGCATTTCTTTATTGAAGATAAAAATTTAAATATGTGTTGTTTTTAATTGGAGCCTCAGTGTGTTTTGAGACATATCATAAATGGAACAGCAATGTTTCAGCCTTTCATGCACCTAATACTAAGTCCAATTGAGTGAGCGCCAAGACAGAGCCCATTTGAATCAAAATCGGTATGGTAGGGAACCATTTTATAACCTGGCTGCTTTATAAACTGTTACTTAAGGCATGTGCTACAAAAACCTGAAAGCGTTTCCTTCAAGGTGCGGGGATGGACTGAGATAAAGTTCTCATTTGCAAGCTTTGTAAGTACAGACATTTTTTTCTGTGTTATTCACTGATATATCACAAGCACCTAGTACAATACTTGGTACTTAACAGGTAATCAATGAATTGCTACTGAATGAATGAATGAATAAGATTTTGTTGCCTGAGTCAAGCTGTGCACATGCAGACTTGTGACAGAAGGGGGCAGAAGAGGGTTGCTTGAGCAGTCAATCGAGCTTGATGCCGAACCAGGGCTGGCGAGGCTAGAGCAAATTCTGGAGGTTGGCCCAGTCAGGTACTTGGCAATGAATAGCACTAGTGAAGTCAACCGGACTGGAGGGCGAGTGGAGCAGAAGTCAGGGACTAATCAGAGTCAGAAGCAAGAGCCTGAAGAATAAGGTGATGCAGCAGTGTCTGTTGGACCAATTGGGAGAACCACAGAATGAATTAAGCCAATGAATGGTATGTATATCTGGTACTAGGAGGCCCTTCCAGGGTGGCACATGGTATTAAAGGACCGTATTCTATAAGCTTTACTATACTACTCATAAAATTGAGATGATACAAAATCTGCCCATTCATTTTCTAAACAACCTACCCTATTTTTTTTTTAATCTAGAATTTGGGGGCAATATCTCAAATCAGGGACTACTCTAAATCAAAACAATGTGAAAATTTTGCATCACATGATTTGAGGTCACACATGTCCGCTTCATCCCCTCTCTTAAGGATATTTCCCCTGGTGCCTGAAATTCTCTCACTAGTGAGTGATTTCTTTTTCCCTCAGAAGTTCTTTTCTAATATGAATATATATGAATATATATATATATATATATATATATATATATATTCAGAACATAATGCTTATGATTATTAGTTTATCATCTGTTATTTATGTGACTAACATTAAGATGCTAGATGCTGTTGAACTATTAAGAAGAAGACACAATGGTCCTTGCCTAAATAGGCTCAAAGGCAAACCACACATTAGCATCCAGGCAGCAGGAAAGAGGCCACGTGGCAGGGATGGAGTAGATGGAGGCAACTGACAACAAATTCCATCCAGTTTATAGTTTTGCCTATGACTTGTTCCAAATTCAACTTCTGAGCAGAAAGGCAAAGCTGGGGCATCAAGTAGATAAAAAGGCCTAGATGTGTGCTCCTATTCTGTCAGAGTTAAATACTGATAAAGGCATACAAACGAATGCACAAAGGAGGTAAATGCCCTGTCTGCTTTGATGTCTGAAACACTCCTTGAAGAAAGAGTAAAGAGCTGAACTTGAGGGAGTTATTGCAGAGTAATAGAGCATGCAGGATACAGAATCAATAGGAGAGTTTAAAGTCTCAGTCCTTTACCTCTAGAACCATTCTATTGCTACTAATTCACCTTTTTACCTTTATGCTGTAATAAATAATGTATTATTGTTTCACTTTTTGGTAAGAGAAAGATATGTCTTGCTGTCATTTAATATCGATCTATTGTAATCATCTTTCACGCTGTTGTTCTGAGAAAAGTATACACCAGACAAAATCCGTATGATAAGCAATTTGATGAACAGTAGCTGTTCTCTACCCTATCAACCTGAGAAAAAGTGATGGTATTTGTAAGAAAGTTTACATTTTACGTAGTAATAAGTAAAATCCATTAGCACAGCTTTCCAGTTAAGGTATAATATGGGAACAGTTGTTTTTGTCTGTTTTATTTCTAGTTTATGTGGTGGAGGCTTCATGAAGTTCCTGTAATAAAAATAGTTTAAAAGCAATACAATTTTTAAATCAATTTTTGAATATCATTTAAATCTTACGACTCTTATTAAATACACATGAAAATAGACTGATACCAAGTTACACCACAAATGCATGCAAAAGCCAGAAACAGAGATCCACCTTAAATTTATTCCTAGTTTAAATTATTTTCCCTTCAAATTCTTCTATTTTGTTTTTAAAAAGTGAAGAGCTACAAAAATGAACACTTTGTATACATGCACTGACCTCTAATGTTGAACTTGGACCATATCTGGCCTTTGGGAACTGAACTTTCTAATCCACTCTCTAGTAATTTTTCATTATAATAGCCACATACAATTATATCGCCACTTCCTTAGAAAATAATCTGGTTTCTGTATAATAACATCAGTCCCCTCTGTCATAGTTTATGCTAGAGATTTGGGTTAAGGCCTTGAAAACCAGTATTATACTGTTTAGTTTGCATTGTTTCTCCATCAGCCTACAGCTTTGCTCTAGCCAACAAAAAATATGGTCAACAAAAAGTCATTCTGTTTAGAAATCATCTTTGTCTTCTAATAATTGAAATGAATAGACTAACACATATTCATAGAGTTACAGGATTGGGGAGTCAAATGGAACCTTCAAAATCATCTGCTATAATCCTTTTTTTCCCCTAGGAAGGGATTTCAACAAGTTAAGTGATTCATCCAATGACAACCAGCTGGTTAAAGACTTGAGATTAAGATCTTTCTTTTCCATGACTTCTCATGCCTTATTCAGATCTCTTTCCAATTCAACATCTACTTCTAAAAAAAAAAATGCAACTTGAATTCATAAAATGTTTGTTTTTCTCTCAATAATTAGAAACTCTTTCAAGTACTGAAGAGGTGGCTTTTCCCTAACTTAAAAGCAAAACTGAAGGAAAAACAATATCCCAAATGGAGATCTTGTTATCTAATAGCTCAAAATTTTTGCCTTTTGGTGTTGGTGTGACCCACAAATGCTGTCAATTATAATATTAATTAATAAGTATGTGCAGTAAGCTTCCCAAAATACTGTGTACTTGAAGGAGTTTTGAAAGAAGCAATAGGTTTTTTTCTAGAATCTTTCTTTGTAGTTCCTGATTAATAGTTGAAATACTAAATTTGCTCTTCATTTTACTATGAGAACATTACTAATAAGAAAACAATTACTAAGTAATTTACTTAGTAGATTCAGTTTGTATTTATTTTTAATACACATTATGTAAAACCAAGACTTTCTCAGTTTTCTCAAAAACACTGAGCAACTAGCAATATGCTAATGAAATTCAAGTCAGCCTATTTCATCAAGTTAATGAGTTAGAAAATAAATTCCTATAGCCCAGACAAGAACTTGGCAATAAAAAAACACAAGCAAAATCAATCTTTACTTTCCTTCTAAGTAAAAAATACTCAGTAAGCAATTGGACATAGAAGCCTGAATAGCAGGAGAAAAATCTGAAATAGTACCAGAGAACTGGGACATAACACCATATTGATGGTACTTGCCTGGCTTCTATCTATGGCTCAGTCATCCCCCAGATGTGGCATTCTCATCTGGATTCCCTGAAACCAGATTCAAAAAAAGAGAGAAAGAAAGTCAGAGCATCGTGTCAAAC
>NW_017731904.1:277307-315356 GCF_001890085.2 Hipposideros armiger | reverse complement strand
GGGGAACAGACAAGTTGCTGTCCTTTTGTTCTTCAGTCTGGTTGTGGAGGACGTCGCTTCACTGGCCCATGTTGGTATTATCATTGCGCTCTTCCCGGGCAAGGCAGATCAGTCACTGGCCACTGGATGGCCACTCACAGCAGCTCATGGCAGCTCATGCTGGCTGCCGGCCAGCCCCACTGCAGCCTACGCCATCGCTGGTGACTCCCGGCAGCCCAGCTTCAGGTCGAGCTGTTGTTCACCATCTTAGCTGTAGAGGGTGCAATGTCACTGGCTTTCATGTGGGATCTGAACCAGGGCCCTGCTGCTCAGAGCTGGCGTCCCAAGCCAACTCTTAACCAATGCACCACTCCACCTGCCCAAGATTTCCTCATTTTTATGGCTGAGTAATATTCTATCACTCACACATACACACACACACACACACACACACACACACAGTCACAGTATAACGTCTTTATTCATTCACCATCAATGGACACGTAAGTTGTTTCCATGTCTTCGTTATTATAAATAAGGTTGTTATGAACATGGAGGTGTAGATATCTTTTTGAGCTAGTGTTTTCATTTCCTTTGGATGTATTTCCTAATGTGGAATTACTAAATCATATGGTAGTTCTATTTTTAATTTTGGAGAATTCTCCATACTCTTTTCCATAGTGGCTTACTAATTTACAATTCCACCAATAGTGCACAAGGGACCCCTTTTCTCCACATCCTCACCAGCATTTATCTTTTGTCTTTTTTATGATAGCTATTTTAACAGGTCTGAGATCACACACCATTTTGTCAGTATTTCTTAAGTCAGAAGTCAGTAATAAGGCCCCATCAAACTGCGAGGGAGTGTAGGAAAGTGGACCAGGTTTACATCTAAATACAGAAGCAAAGCACTGATGACTCAAGAAATTTGACCATCAAGTGGAAGAGGAAGAGAGCATGGAAGGAAAACCAGTACTCACCTTTACATGTATTAATTGGTTTTCATTTTAAAAACTAAAATTGGTCTCAAGAGACAAAAAAAGACTACTACCTAACCACTTAATTAAAAATTATCACTTTGACAGACATCTTTTAAAAATGTCTTCTGTCCAACAATTCTATATTTCCAAGAGTTTCAACCTATAGGTATATTTTGCAACCATTTTACCTGCAGTGTTGATTATTAAGGTATCTATGTAGCTATTGTAAGTAACTGGTGTCTCAGCTCAAGAGTCCAAAATTGAATTACGTATTCCTACCCTCTGCTCTTTTAATCTTTGACCCCACCATTCCCAAACCCCTTTTTATATGTAGTGTCCTGGTTTACAGCCACTACCAAGACACCCAGAAAATCTGGGAGGTGTTATTCTTACCCAATAACTTTTCTCATTCAATAAGCCCTTAAGGCCTGACTACTGTTTCTCATAAATATGTCTTGAATTTGTTCCCTTTTTTCTATTTCCATGTCTAGCACCTTAGCTTAAGCCTTCAGTATCACCTACTTGGACTATTGCAACAACCTCCTTCACTTTTATTCTTACCTGTCTTCAGCCCATACATCCTCCACACTGTTGTCAGAATTTTTATTTAATACAACTTGATCCCTAATGCATAAAGTAGGCTCTAGTTCCTGGGTAACCCACAGCTAGTTAGCACAATTCCATAATTCTAGTCAGCACTTTCCTGATAACACGATTTAGAATTAATAGTTATGAGATAAAAACCTATTCTACCTTAGTATGACTTTGCAGTAGATTTTTATGATCTCAACTCGGCCTACATACCATCCCCATCTGGTCCGGTTTTCTAGATGAAATATAGTCTTTTCTGTTCTCAAGAGTTAACTCACAGTTTCAGAGGCCTTTCATGCCCTGATGACTTTGTACATGGCATTTTCCTCTGCTTGAAATGCAGCTGTCCAATTGTGTACACCGAGTTGTTTAGGACTCAGCTCAAATTTTATCCTCTTTGAAGATGTATCTGACTCAGCCCTACACACATTGCCAATACAGTTCTTAGAATATTGTAGGCCTTTGCTTACTACCCCATTTCCCTTTTCTCTAAGATACCTTGGGGCTAAAAGTGAGGGAAAATCCTGAGCAAATGGTTTAAATGATATAAAAAAATCGATTATCTCATATAACAAGAAATTTGGTAGCAAAGTGGTTTGAACTTATTATTGCAGGAGCTCACTGATTTTGTTATAACCCAGTTTCTTTGTATCTTTCTACTCTGTCACCCTCAGTGTGTTGACTTGTCCTTTGTCCAGCTCACATCATGGCTATATGAACACTGCCACAGTTGGTATCATGTCCATTCATGACATCATGCAACAAAAGAGGATGATCCTTCCCCACTAAGAAAAATTTCCTTATAAACCCCATATCAGAGTTTACTTCATAGATATCATTTGCCAGAATTGGGTCACGTGTCACCCTGAACCAATCACCTGATCAAATGGCAATCAGGTAAATTGATTTACCCAATTGGTTTAGAATATTCAGAATTTATCCCTAAACTGGTCATCTTCCCTGAATGTTTTGATATCTGAACAAAATCATATTCTTTATTCAGATATGAAACAAAGAATATATTTTGTATAGATAAAACCATGTTCCCTTTTTAGACTGTGAAATTCTATCTTAAGTATTTATCCTTAACACAGAACATTGCAAATAGTACATATGATTGTTAATAAATATCTGTTGAATGAATTAAAAAGTAATCATACTACATATATACAGGTTAACTAATCTTGACTACTGTACTGAAAACAGCAGGCAACCATTACACTAAATTATACATTTAGTAATATACATTACACTAAATGTATAGAGCTGGTCATTGGTATTGTGATAATCACCTTTGCTCTTTTTAAAATATAGACTCCCCTAGCTCTCTGGAATTAGGGAGAATTGAGTTCAACGACTTACAGAACAATATGATGTTCTGGAATAAAAGTTTTTGAAGATGTATCAGGTGTTAACACTGATTGAATCCACAGCGTGGGGGGCTTTATACTGACTTAACTATGCTATTTCTTAAAACCCTGATTGAAAATGAAAGGCTATATCTAGTGATTTGGAAAGAAATATTTGTGTTTAATAACTTAGAATTATTTACTTGTTTTGGCATTTTTGACCAATGATGTGTGAATAGCTTGCACAGATAGTGTTCATCTTCAGAGTTTACAGTCTGTCTGATATACAAACCACTCTTGACAGAATGTCAAATAATTTGGTGTATCTTGCTTGAGCTTAGCCATCTGAAATTATTAAAGGGAAGAATCCTAATGTACATGTCAGTTTCCTTTTTAAATTGATACTGGGTACATATGTTTCCTAAGGTCCTGTAAATGTCATTAATTTACCAAAATGGTGGAACTTCTATTACTTTCTTCCAAGTAAAATTTACCATAACTTTTAGAAAGGCTGCTGCTCATTGTTGACATAAATTGATTGATGACTCTGAAAATCTCACACGCCTTCATCTACAGATTCAATTACTAGATATTGTGGAGGCAGCTACACAAGTAGACCAGTAGACTTCAGTCAGCAGAGGCAAGAAAGTGTATAAGAATGAGGAAAAAGAGAGTATTATGTTAGTCATCCATTCTTTTATTCATCTCTCTGTTCTCCGAGTTTTTATAGATTGCTATTATATACATAATTTATAGTTCTTTTGTGAAAAGGATAGAAAATATAAACAAATTTTAATAAACATGGTTTAAGTCATGCATTTTTATAGCCTCCTAGCTATTTCAGGCAGTTGCCACAGATGTTACAGTCTATTTCTAAACTCTGTTTTCCCAATAAATTAATTTTCAACATTTCATTCAGTGATTTTCAAGCCCTCTTTGATTGGGTTATAACCCAAATTCAATGTATTTGTTTGCAAGTATTTATTTTTCAAATAGTTATAGCAAGTGTCCAGAGAACCTCTTTCCAAGATCAAGAAACTTCAGGAACTAAATTGGTGATCAGATGGTGACACAAATAATCTTCTGGAATATTTTCCTATCCTTTCTCTGCCATAAAGAACAGAATACTAAGGTTTATCAGCTCTAGTGTGGCTCTGAGTTGAAGAGTATTACAAAGAATCCTAATCATCTAGCTCTCCATTTTCAATACTCTTTCTTGTCATGACAGTATTGCTTTGTGCTAAACATAATATAGTTAATGCTAGGTGCTGTGCTAGTCAGTTTTTCATATTATTTCATTAATTTACAATAACTCTATTATCCTCATTTTTCAGATTAAGAAATTAGTACTCAGAGAGACTAAGTACACAAACCTAATAAGTAGAAGAGCCAAAATTTGACACTGTACCCTATCCAATACACTATGACCTTTTAACCCACTTCAATATTATGAAAGATATAACAACATAAGGCAGAATAATGTAATATGAAGAGAACAGGATTTGGAGAAAAACATACTTGAGTAGAAATTCCAACTCAGGTCTCTTGAGATAGTTATATGGTCTTGGAAAAATTACTTAACCTCCTTGATCTTTTTCATAATCTGTGAAAGATATATAATTTTGCCTAACAGAATTATTGTTAAAATAATTGAAATCATGTATAACAAGATCCTTAATATATGCAAAGGATGCCAAAGAAATGTATACACATTTTAAGAAAGCAAAAAACTCTATTATTAAAACTGTAATACTCAATAAATACCAATAACAAAAGATGAATACAAGTCATGTGTATACATTTTTTTGGCACCCCAGGTATTTGGTACATTCAAAAGATATATATTTTTTGAATCATTTAAAAGCATAAGAAGTATCCCCAAAATTACAGTCCCCAAGCTTATATCACAAATTAATAATTACATAGAATTCAGATTTTGGATTCTTGACATTTGACTCCTTATTCCTACCACTGTTCTTTGTTTTATTCCAATTCAAATTTATAATTTCAGTTTAATAATGGAATACGAAGTGGATAGAAGTGGGAAAAGAAAAATCATTGTATGAACTAGTTTAGAGTCTTGTTGAGAAAAGTATCTTGAAACATTATAAGTGTCAGAAAGAGTTGTACATCATTTAGTTTCAGAGAAATTTAATAGGCAAAAGATTCTAGCAACATTCACAGATTGCCTGTCGGTACATGTTTTTACATTTCAACAGCCAATATCTATATACTGACAACACTCATCTGTCTGCTAGTACAATTGAGAAGAAAAAAATATCAGTAAAACTTTTCATCATTTCTTTGGTTATTTTGAAGGGTTGTGATTTTGAACTGCAAATGCGAAACTGTATTCACTCAAGAAGTTGAGAACTTAAAAAGCAAAGAACTTAAAGAACTCTTTATAACAGCAAGAGAACAGATCACTGAAGTGTTGCTAAACCTAAAACACTAGGAAAGCATTGTAGACTATCTGAGAAAACATAGGGAATCACTGAAACATTTCATGAAATGGAGAAGAAAATAGGGTTGGTAGTTTTCCTGGATTTTTTCAATATTTAGCCAGATTTTTAAACCTTGAATGATCTATTCATTTGATGTAAAATCTTTATTATAAGGCTTATTACTAAGCATGTGACTGTAGTGAAACGATTTGTTCTTGAGGTATAATAACACCATTTATCTAGGCTTTACTTTCAGGGTCATAGTTGGCAATTTTTCCCAATTTGACAATTGATTAATGACAAGTCAAGATTGCATATTTCTCTTTTCTCTTTCTTTTATCCAACATACTCAGCAATGACTGTCCTGAAGAAATCGTTAGCTATTCCTGTGCATACATTAAAGTTAGGTACAATTGGTGCTCCAACCTCTGGATGACACTATATTCACTATTTTTGGTAATTTATATTTGGAGCATCTAGTGATCCCAGCTATGAAACGTCACACTTCTTTGGATCTTGGGCAATTTACTGAAACTTTCTGAGCCTCTCCGTTTCCTCATCTGTAAAACAGAATAAGTACCTCCCAAAAGTACCTAACACAGGACCTAACGCTTATAGTTAATAAGTGTTAACTCAATAAATATATGTTGAATACATCAATAAATGAAAGAATTGAGGGTTTTGGAGGGTGAAATGACATAAAATTATGCAATATGCCTTGTACAGTTTCTAGACTTAACAAGTATTTCTTCTTCTGCTTTCCTCTTTCCCTTTCTTCTTTCTTTTTTTAATCAAATGATGATACTCTATTTGTTGGAGAATAGTTGGAAATGCTTTAATTAGCTCTCCCTAATCAAAGTATATTAAGAATAAAAAAAAAGTATATTAAGTATATTATCACATAAGTGGTCATAAATCTGTAACCCTGTGTTCCCATTCATGCATATTTCATCTGAGGGTAAATGGGAAAACTCTGTAAGTGGGAAAACTTTGGGGACACCACTCCTAATGTCTCCCACCATCCCACAGCTTCTCACCATTCTAGATGGTTTCACTTCTAAATAAACGATTCAGCTAAAAACCTGAGCTTCAAGAGCCCTTAACATTCTTTTTCATCAATAAACTTTAGTTCCTTCACATTTCAGCAGCTCCTTTCCATGACTACATGTTGAACCTTGCCGTCACTAGGGATGGCTCCCCATCTGAAGCTTCAAACACAGAAATCTAATGTCTTAGCCTTTTCACATTTTGACTTTATTAACTCACACTAAACCTGGAGTTCAGTGCCAACAGAAACTTCTCTCCTGTCCTCTGCCTGTTCTTCAGGCTCATCTAGCCACTCGTAGTGTGACTTACTTTCCTAGCAACTTTCCTAGACACCCGTTTATGTCTCTGGTCCTCCATTACCCTGCGTATCTGCCAAGTCACTTATAAAACATTGCATGTATCAGTACCCTCCTCTCCATCTCCACCTAAATCCTATGTCAGGACATCATTATTTCCTCACTAATAATGCTGTTGTTTATTATTTCATCTACTTCATGATTCTGCAATGTCAATAAGATAAAGACCAAATTCATGAATCCTTTACTATGTGTGATGGCCCACAGTATAAATTTTATTTTATTATCAATAGCAGTAAAATTTGTGTTCCTCCCAAGCAACCTGTTTGTTTTTAACATATGAAAATGTTAGTACTCTTAACTCATAGGGTAATAGTTGATAATTAGGATCTACTTACAGTACCTGTATGCAGACCCTGGTTCACTATTTACTAGGTGTCTGACTTTCAGCAAGGTACTCAACTTTCGTGAAGCATCAACTTTTCTCAGGCATTAAAACTGAAGAAAATAATATTTACTTTCAGAGGGTTGTTGTGAGAATTAATGTAATATGATCAGATTTGGGACCACAGAGCTGGACAACCATGGGAAACAGAAAATCCAATCAGCTGTCAGGCTCATCTCTGTAAATGCTATGGTCTTATCCCATAGGAAGAACTTACTCCATTACACAAATATTTATTAAGCATTTTCCATGAGTTAGGTCATACTGTAGTCTTCAAGGATACAGCAATGGATAAAAACAGACAAAAATTCCTGCCCTTGCTTATATAGCATTTAAGAGAAATAAGGTGTGTAATATAAACTTGTAGGATGATGTTGATAAGAGATAGGGAGAAAATTTAAAAAGTTAAGGAGATATAAGGAGTATGAGGGTCAGGAAGTTGCAATTTTAAGATAGGGAAGGAATAAAATGTCTTATTTAAAGGTAGTATTTGAAAAAAGGCCTCCATGGTGTGAAAAAAAAAATGGATTCTGTGGGTACCTAAAGGAAGAGGATACCAGGAAGAGGAAATAACATGCAAAGGCATTGAGGTGTGGGTTTGGGTGCTAGAGAGAAAACAGTGAAGCCAGTGTGGCTGGATTAACCTGCCCAAGGGGAAGAGTAATAGGAAATGTGGTCACAGGGGAAAAGGGTGAAGGTGGGGACCAGTTATGTAAAAATTTCTATGCCATTAGGAGAATATTGGCTTTAATCTAAGTGAAATAAGAAGTTGTTACAGGGTTCTGAGAAGATGAAAAACATGATTTGGCTTATATTTTCATAGAATCACTCTGACTGTTGGGCTGAAAATCAATCAAATAAGAGCAATAGTAGGAACAAGAAAACCAGTTAGGAGGCTAATGCAGTAATCGAGATAAGAGATTATAATGGCTTAGACTAGGGTTTATAGTAGTAAAAGGAGTGAGAAATGGTTGAATTCTCAATTTATATTTGAAAATAAAGCCAATAGAATTTTATGATGGATTAGATGAGAGGCATAAGAGAAACAAATGAAGATATAAAGATTGTTTCCTGAACAACTGACAGAGTAGAGTTTCAGGAGAGTATGTTTCTAAGAGTGGGGAAAAAAATCAAGATTAAATTGGACCTGTAAAATCTGAAATAACTACTAAACATCTTTATCTGGAATACAGATAAAAATGGGGGTATGATCAACAAACACAAAGACAAGGTCTAAAATTGTAAGAATAGATAATGTTATAGGAGATTGAGAACAGAGAGAAAGGCAAAGTCCAAATATTTAACAATCAAGCCAACATTTAAAATTCAGAGATAAGGCAGAAGCAGAAAAGAAGGCTAAAAAAGAAGCAGAGATGTAAAAGATAAACCAAGTGAGCAAAAAAATCCTGCAAGACTAAATGAAGTATTTAAAAAAGTGATATGATCAACTTTGTCAAGTGCTGATAAGTCAAGTAACATTGAGATCGAGTAATACTATGGAAGTCATTGAAAAGGTAATTTTTAGTGGAGTGGATGTGAAAGCCTGAGGGAACAGATTCAAGAGGTAATGGGAGAAGAGATATCAAAGAAAATGATCTTAGGAGTTTTGCTGGGAAGGGAAAGAGCAAAATGGTATCATGAGAGGAATTTTGTTCATTTGTTAGTAGGATGGAGAAAATAACAGATTTTTTATATACTGATGGATAAAATCAAATAAAGGGGGCAACACTGATGAGACAAGAGAAAGCAGAACATTTTCTGGTGCATAGTCATTGAGTACCAATAGGGATTAGGATCTATGGCACAAGAAGATTAGTACACAGAGTCCATACACAGTAACAGGAAAAAAAGAAGAGTAGATGGAAACAGGTGAGTAGATGTGATGATAGCTGCTTGTGGAGTGAAGGGAAGATGATCATCTTTTGAAAGGGGCAGAAGTGTTGAAGATTTGAGCACAGTGGGCTTATTTGATATTACTACTTATAAATTTATATAGGAATAGCCGGCATGCTTCTGTGCTTTTCTCTTTACTCAAGAAATTGATTTAACCACAATGTTATTTACCATAGCATATCATGAAGCAAGCAAGAGAGGCAAGGGAGTTAAAGGTACGTGAAAGGGATAAATAATAATGCTAAGCCATGAAATTTAACGTGTATCAGGAGGGAAGTGAGAACATGAGCTGGATTAAGGAGATTAAGAATTGATGAGTTATGGGAGCCTGTGTGGAACAAAGATTGTAGGCATTGGAGTACTAGTGACAGTGGAAAAATATGAGTGGCAGGTATGGGGTGAGATGCCTGAGACTGAAATTAAGGAGAGTCTGCAAACAGTGATGATAATAATAAGGTCAAGCATATGACCTGGGATTTACTGATCTTAAAGATAAAATCATTAAAGAAAAGGAGATTAAGAAACAGAGTCCAGGGCCGGCTGAGTGGCGCAATGGTTAAGAGCTGGCTTGGGATGCCAGAGGGCCCCTGTTCGGATCCCACATATGAGGGCCAGTCACACTGCCCTCCACAGCTAAGAAGCTGAACAACAGCTCAACCTGGAGATGGGCTGCCGTGAGTTGCCGGCGACGGTGTAAGCTGCAGCCCCTGTGGCAGTGGGTTGCCATGGGCTACCATGTGTAGCCAGCAGCCAGCGTGAGCAGCCAGCAGCCGCAGTGAGTGACCTCCAGAAGCTGGCGACTGATCTGCCTCGCCCGGGAAGAGTGCAATGATGGTGCCAACTTGGGCCAGTGAAGCAACGTCCTCCAACTAGACTGAAGACCGAAACGACAGCAACTTGTCTGTTCCCCTTCTCCAATTCCCCAGTGCTGTTCCCATCCCCCCAATTCTCCAATAAACATCTTAAAAAAAAACAAACCAGAGTCCATAATATGAAATTTTTGAGTAAACAGCACACCATATTTATGATATTATGTACTAAATATATTAGAAAAAAATTATCTATCAAGACACTGAACTATTTTAAAAGAAAATTGAATATACTAAATTTACAAAAGTTCAAAATATTTACGAGCATTAAGGTTCTGAGAAGATGTTAATCAAAGACATCCCCTACTCTGAAAGCAATTGTTAAAATTTGCTACATTTATAAACAATATAAGATACATAAAGTGGACTTAACAGCTTAAGAAAAATTAGGTTTTTGAGTTAAGAAGTAAATGAAATAAATATTACTTTTTATAGCCAAAATGATTTTGAAAGGTATTGTCTAGACTTAAGCTGTATGAAGATACCAGGAGACTGACACTGCTAAGAACAGTGCTTGATACATAGTAAATATTCAATAAATGTCATTACTTCCTTCCACTTTTGGCTGCTGAAACAAGTTAGGTTAAAATTTAGCTGACCCCTAGCATCACCTCACAGCATGAATTCTGAATACTAACCTGACTACGGATTTCACCTTTTCTATCTATACCTTCTCTTTGCATCGTTCTCCATATTTAATATAAACTTTATCTTCCTACCTTGCATACATAAATAACAAATACATAAATAGAAAACCATGTAAGCCTTTTCATTTGATCCCTCACTTGCCCTTTAGCCTCATTTTCTACTGTTGGCTTCATGCCCTCGCGTTTGGACTGTACCGACAGACCTGCTCCTGCCTGGGAGGCCGTGACTTCACATCTCCCTGCTGCCTGAAGATATTAAAATGCTCTTCTTTCCTTTGGCCCAGAAACCCCTTGGCATCACTCAGTACCCCTTATAAGTACCTTCCCGAAATCTTCTCCGTTCTTTGCTAGAGCCTTTCTCTGCATTCCCAAAGGACTTCTGTTTATCCTACTTATCAGAGTGCCTCGAATTAATGTTTAAAGTCTGCACTCCTGACTGAGCTTCTTGAAGACAAGAGTTAAAACCTCCCACAAGTAACCAGTTCAATATGATTTCCTTAACTATTTTAGTCAGCAGTTAGTAAATACAGAATGTTATCAATGCCCTTAACACTTGATTTCTGTTATTATTTAGCACTAACTGCTATGTATTCTCTTTGTTTGTTTCCTTAGCTAAAACCATAAATTACATGTTTCAGTTTGTCCTGGACTGCCTGAGTTTTAGTTCTCAAAGTCTCATATCCCAGGAAACCCCTGAGTTCTGGGCAAACTGGAACTACTGTTCATCCTAAACCACAGTCATAGTAAGCACATGCCAAGGGCTTCTACTGATGGTGTCTGGCACTACGTGGAATATTTTATCAACATTAACTCATTTAATCCACACAATAGCCCCACCACTAGGTTCTACTATTATTCCCCTATACAGATAGGAAAACTGAGATTTTAAGTAATATGCTCAAGTTCACAAAACTATTAGTGGGGGAATGAGATTTGAATCAGGCAGTTTGAATCCAGAGCTCCCACTCTTAATAATTACACTGTGTTGCCTCTCACAGTCACAGAAGTATTATCAGCAGTAACAACAACATGAACAACACCAAGAACGTCACCATCACTTACCATGTGTCTAGTATGTAGTGCATGTTTAACATATCTGCAAGCAAGGTTGCCAGATGAAAGTCAAGATGCACAGTTAAATTTGAAGTCCAAATAAACAATGAATAATTGTTAGCATAAGTATAACCTATGTAATATTTATGACATAGTTGTGCTAAAAAACTCTTTGTTATTTATCGGAAATTCAAGTATAACTGGGAGTCCTTTACATTCATTTGCTAAATCTGATAACTTGTTCAAGGGTAAAAAGCTTTGGGGTGGGGTCATGAATGTGTACCTGATATATTTATTTCAATTAATATTGGACTGTCGGGAAAGTCATCACATATTTTGTCTATGTTTTTCAAAGGTAATTTATTTATATAAAGAACAAAGATCAATCAATGATATATTGCCCGTTTTGTTCAATAACCTTTGGCCATCTTTCAGTGAGCTTCCTAATTACCTCGTTCATAGAAGGACCTGTCTTTATTTGCGAAAAACGGAACAAAGTGCTAATTTACAACCTTATCTGAATTGAACGTTATATCATGCAAGGAGTTTTGAAGAGAGCAAAATAAGTGGAAGTCTGATGGTGCAAGGTCAGGCGAGTATGGTGGGTGTGGCAACACATCCCATCCAAGCTCCAATAATTTTTGATGGCTGATCAAACTTGTGTGTGGTCTCGCGTTGTCACGATGGAACACAACTCCTTTACAATTAACAAGTTCTGGACATTTCTAAATGATTAATTCATTCAAGCTGTCCAATTGCCAACAGTACACATTCAAATTGATTGTTTGGTTCCTTGGTAGGAGCTCAAAAAGCACAACGCCTTTAAAATCCCACCACACTGAGAGCATAACCTTCCTCTGATGAATGTCTGCTTTCAATGTCATTTGAGGCAAATTATCATGTCAGGGCCAAGACTGTTTGTGCACCACATTGTTGTAAACAATACACTTCTAATCACCAGTTATCAGTCGCTTTAAAAAAGGATCATTTTCCTAATGTTTAATGAGCATATTGCAGATGTTTATATGAGTCGTCAAATGAACTTGAGTTCATGCAGAACCCAAATATCAAGCTTGCTCATGTATCCCAGCTTCTTCAGGTGGTCATGAATGCTTGAATGATGGATGTTCAATGTTTCTGCAATCTCTCGTGTCATGTAACGTGGGTTTGACTCGATCAATGCCTTTATTTTGTCATCATCAACCTCGGTGGGCTTCCCTCACTGAGAAGCGTCATTGAGAACAGAATCACCAGCACAAAATTTCATGAACTATTGTTGGCACTGACATTCTTGTAGAGCATTGTCACTGTAAACTTTATGCAACGCGCGTTCTTCCCTTTATGGAAGTAAAACTGTAAAATATGGCAAAAATTCACAGTTTGGTCTTCCTCCATCTTCAACTTGTTGTAAAATCTCCAAAACTCAACCAAATCGCTCAATTTATTTTTAGAATGAAGCTGGAACTGTCAGCTGTCAAATGACATAGCAATAACATAGATGCAAATGACTCTAGTACTTCCAAAAATGAACTAGTGCCATCTGTGTCAAACATGCATCATGACTTTTCCGACAACCCAATATATGAACATTCACTCTTCCAATTACATTACTTTTCTTTATTGAACCTATGACTTTTTTTTTTTTTTAGCTGAGCCATCCTGCCACCTGTTGGCAGCTCAGCAGCAACTCAGCTCGGGCTGGGCATCGAACTGCTGTTGCTCAGAGCTTGCACTCTTGAGCGAGCTCTTAACCAGCTGAGCCACTCAGCCGGCTCCCAACGTATGACTTATAATATTAAATAACGACCTAATCGCTAAGGCTAGAATTCAAAAATTTTATTTTCCCAGACTGCTTAGTTGGCTAATTCATTCATTCAATTACTCATTTGTAAAAATACTGTGCCTATTTATTTTCTGTATGCAACAAACTCAAAAATCACTTACAGTAATAGGAAAAGTCCAAGATTTTCCAATGATACAGCAAAGGACAAACCAATAATGAGAGCACTGTGCTAAAGACATAAAGTACATGCTAGATACACAAGTACCAAGGCAGCAGCCAAGACTGTTCTACTTAAACCCCTGATTTAACTGTTCTTTAAGCCATTTTATTTTAATCCCTACTTTTATCTATGCATTTGATTATTTAAATGAGGCTATAAAAATGTAAAACTTTAAATAAACAAAATTTTAATTCAGTAGTGTGACTAAATACCAGTTTATATTAATGAGAGGGGAAAAAATGACCAAATATCAGCAGCATTTAAGATCTGTTATTAGTTTAGTTATCTATTAGTTTAGAGACATTAGATTAGAATTTAATGTATGGTATATTTTGGCATAATAACATATTTAAATGAAAGCTATATTGAAATGAATGGTAGTTATTGCTTTGTTTTAACTGAAAATATTATTCCCCAAACTATGAGAAACAACTGTATTTATCTCACTCAGAGACATTTAATGATACTCGCTGAGTGTAGAGCACTGTAAAATAGGAGGTCGATCAACTTTAAAAGTATAAGAAGCATTATTGCCCATACTAGAAAAGTTCACATACTTTCTAAAAAGAATAGGAAAAATATAATAAAGAAATTAAATCTGGACCAATAAAAACATTTATAAAGTAACATTACAATAATTGTAAGATAATTACAATAACCCTCAAGGGAATAGAAAATAAATGTCTTCAGGGTTACTTGAAATTAGTTGAGGTGGATTCTTGGAAAAGCAGTTTTAACACTATGTTTTGAAGAAGTAATAGATAAGGGAAATCCAGTAGATTCCAAGAACCTCGTACAAAGACACGGAGGCAGGAATGAGAATAGGATGGCTAGATTAAGTTTCTGAAACTGGGCTCAATGTAGGAGAGAAAGAGAGAAAGAGTACTAAGTTATAGCACTAAATTCTTCAGATACTACCAACTACAATCACAACTGATTAAACTATTTAGGACTACTTCTTTTAAAACAATATGAAAAGCCTACATCTTTTTGTGCCTACCATTTTCAAGTAGACATGAGTTAGAACCAATATTTCAGGCCGTAAATTTCTCTGTGTGGTCAATATCTTAATTGTTTTCTAGATTGACTACCTGAAACCTCAATTGATCTTGCAAATTAAGAAATATAATTAGTACTCAGAAATCAACAGGGAAACTACTCTGCATGTCCTGCTATATGGTTATGTGAGTGTATGTGTATACGTATATGTACTAGTATGTGTCTGTCTGTGTATGTACATATATTTTTTCCATAAGTAATAAAAGGAAATATATACATAAACACACTTAATATTTTTACTTTTGTTCAATGTTATATAAATATATTTTAGTTCACATGCTGTTACAGTTTGGGAAAGCATTTCTGTTCATGGCATAGCACATAGGAAATGAAAAACCATTTCTTGTGTTGTTTCCTGGTTTAATTAAAGGAACTTCTAAAGAATATGTTTACTTTGTTTCTGTAATCATTGGAATATTATTTTGTATATATCAGTAAAAATGCTATTGTCCAAAGTTGAAATTTTGGTTAAAAAACAAACTACAAAGTAAACAGAGGCAGAATGAACAGAAAAACATTTCATGGCAAAAGTAATATGAATATAGTATGAAAATGGTGAATACTAAAGTCTATTTCTGATCTCTTACCATTCAATAATTCTAATAATTGTACATGTTATCTCTAAGCATTTAGCTATAAGAAAGATCCAAGAATTACCTTAAAAATAGGATGGTAAATAGGTATGGAAAGCACTTTAGAGTGTAACAACCCTCTCCTCATCATCCAATAGCTATTTATTTACACACTTCAGCATTCCCAATTCTTGAAGGATTGTATAACTATGTAAATATTCGCTCTAGGCCTGATTCCTATTTATAATTCTCATACATATTAAATGTATTTCATTTGATAAGAAACTAATATCATCTTTCTTCTTGTCCATCAGAGAGTACCAAATCGCTATTCTCTTACAAAGTGAATACATCAATGAATCAGTGAATATAAAAGCTCCCATTTCAGTACAACTTATACGCTTATTCTCCAAATACACTATGAACCATCTTCCTTCAGTAACATTATGCTTGACCTTCAACCCCCCTTCCTGGAATGACCTCCTGAATCATAATCTTTACCTCCTGAGTCATAATCCTTACCAGTCCTGTACTAGTATAAAGTCTTACTTGAGTGACTTCAATCTCAAGAATTCCAATTCTGCCAAAATCCTGTATCACATTTTGTTTTTAGCAATCATTTGGTATTTCTGTTTCAGTCTTCTACGTAAGCCTGCATCTAATGAATTCTCACACTTAAGACACATGTAGCAAATGCTCATCAGTATTTTTATTGAGCTCAGTCTCTAAAATCCAGCTGACCAAAAACTTGGTAGTCGTTCTGATATTTCCTAGCTGCATAATTTAAATTCTCCTGACTTCAGTTTCCACAGTGTAAAATGAGAAACAAGACATTCAAATTGCAGATGAAAGTTTAATTGTTATGACCTTTATGGAGTTTTATCAATATATTTTACATTTTTAATGCACTTACTTTTTAACAAAGCAATTTTTCTTTTATGTACGTACTACTAATATCGTAGAACATGTGAAAATGATGTATGAATGATAATATTCACTGTAGTTTTGTTTGTAAAAATAATTGTAAACATGCTCATCAGTAGAGAGCTGGTTAAGGGAGTTTTGTTATTACCTTACAAATAAAATCCTGTTTACTTTAGAAAGCACTCTATATATTGATTTAAAACTATCTCAAGATGTATTATTGTATTCAAAAAGCAACATGCAACCTGTGTGTGTAATATGCTGTAAAAAACAAGAAACATAGATTTATTTATTTACCTTTAATAGAAAATGCATGGACAGTCTCTGTAAGGACACAAAAGAAACTAGTAACAACGGTTTTGTGTAAGGAGAGAAAGTGGGCTTGTGGAAAGGAAAACGGTAGCCTTAATTTTCATATAGTCCCATTTACATCTGTTGGATTTTGTGACATAGATGCATTACCTATTCAAAAGAGTGAAAGAAGTCAATAATTAATTTTTAAAAAAACCTATAATTAGTCATGCTTTAGGGCAGCAGCAACAGACTGCATAATCTTCTTGTATTTTTTTTAATAAAACACAAAATTTGATACAATCTGCCACTTAATTATTATAGAAAAAGGAATAAAATTGCAGATGAACTTCCAGAAGTCTTTTTTTGCCTCTCCAAACCCTCTCTCCACCCTCCATTCACCCCACTCCCTGCCCCGGGGTGGGGGTGGGGTGCTGATCTGCATGGAGAGCACCCAGTTTCCTGCCAGTGGGCTCTGGTCAGACACAGCCAGGGGGTAGCCCCAGCAGGAGAGTACAGGGCAAGAAGGAAGTGAAGTTAGGTGCATATTCTCTGCCTCCATCTCTGAGGCTCTCCAGTTGGCTTGTCTTCTCAGCTCCTTCCACAGGCACTGACTCTCCCCTGAGGTCCCACCTCAGGCCTGAGAGTGTTAACATTTCCACTGTTACAGGCCCCAATGTGCTGCCTGTCCACGCTACCCATACCTTTTTTAATAGTTTCATTACACCTTCCCCAAGTACTTCGAATGGGCATCATTTCCTGTTTGAACCCTGACTGTTACAGTGAAGGAAGTAGGCTGTGCTGTTGCTGGTAGTTTTTGTTTTGCTATAATTAATATAGGAATGAGGAACAGCAAATATTTAATCATTGACATAAACCATATACAAGAACAGCATGATGAGAGAATTTTATGTTACTTTCAAAAGAATATATATGTTATAATAGAGTCTTATTTACATCAAGGTGTACTCTATTTGGCCTACTGGTTTTCAAAAGCCTGGTTTCCTTTCATTTTTGCTTTTTTTTATTACTAGATGTTGTTACCATTTAATAGCCCACCTATTACAGAATAGAGAGTAGAAAAAGAGTTCAGTAAAATTCCTTCATCTAGAAGGGATGAAAAATATATTGACATCTCCTTGCAGGTAAAGATCTTAAACTTCTCCAGCTTCTTCCCACTGCTTTGTGGTGCTTCAACTGGGTTCACTAATTAAATACAGATATTGAACTACATATTATAATAGCTACTGCATTATTAATAGAAGGGTACTTATTGGCATCCTTGTTGATGTATGTGTCAGGTGGTTATTTTTCACTTATAACCAGATGACATCATGAAAGTAGAGTGAATTCCACAACATACAGCAATTGACAGAGCCTGGTTAAGTAGAGTTACAATATTTTGAATGGCAGAATCATTACAATACTCTTTAATAATATAGGAAGTAACCATGAAGAAATTTCCAGACAGATGTTCAGTGCTTATCTCATGACAGACACTTTAAAAAGTTTTCAAACATAAAATGAGTTGCGCTTCTCTTTTGCAAAATGTCAAGTTCTAAATTTCTAGCCTTTCCTATAATGTCAAGTAATATGCTACTTGGCAGGGCCGGCCGAGTAGCTCAGTTGGTTAAGAGCTCACTCAAGAGTGTGAGCTCTGAGCAACAGCGGTTTGATGCCCGGGCTGAGCTGAGCAGTGGCTGAGCTGCCAATAGGTGGCAGGATGGCTCAGCTTAAAAAAAAAAAATTGTTGAAAAAAAAATATGCTACTTGGCAGATACTGCCTTAAAACACACACACACACACACACACACACACACATCTCATTGTATGTGCCCCCTCAAGATAAAGATAAATTTTAACAGTTATGGAAAGAAAAGCAAATGCTACATAAGGAGCATTTTGAAAATGCTATGTTTGTTAGCATATATTTTCATAACTAAGTGGATTTCTCACCAAAAATTGTATAAAAGTATAAGCTGCAAAATCTCTCATATTTGTGTACTTTTAAAACTTGGAGGTAGAATTTTCTAACTTGTTATAAAACTTTCCAAATAAAGAATTGAAAAGCATAAAACTTCAACTTCTACTAGTTTATAAGAACAGTAAGTACCAGGTAATATTCAAAATTTCTAGCAAATTAAAAAATATATTTGAAGACCTTAGTTTACCATTTTATGGTGCTGAGGTCTGGTTTCAGTATTTCGGTTTCTTTGGCTTCACTGCTGGGGAAGATGCAGAGATGCAAGTGGGAGAAATGCACCATAGTCTTCACTAATATCATTGATGTATTTTTAATAGTAATAATTTCTAATAGTACTATCCAGTAACTAAGAAAATATTTTTTTAATTTGCTAGTATAATTCTCACTGAGTAGCATTCATAATAATGTTTAGAAAGAGCAAAAATGTATTTCGGTTAATACCTACAATAAAATTAACACATTTTAAAATACTATTTTCTCTATCTCATCCTTTTAAATTTCTTTTAATTTGTTAATAACTTATAGTATGGAAGAAGATGCATATAACTCTTGATTTGAAACTGAGAGTTGCTCCACAATTTTTTCCTGTGAGAAGTGATGAAAATGCGGTGACCTGTGATTTTTAATGACTGACCTGTAGGTCCTGAGTATTGAGGTTAGGCCCAGGTTCAACATAATCGTTCAAGAAAACCCTCTTAGCTTGAGGTTAATGGCAATATTAAAACATGGGTAAGTGCCCTCAGGAATTTTCTTACAGGTGTTGATCCTGAAAAGTAATTGCGAAGCTACAAAGAGAGACCCTCTGTCAGCTTTGTTTTATTCTTTTTTAATTTAAAAAAAGAAAGGAAGTGATTTTTCTATTGAAATAATCTGTGCAAGTGAACGCAGTTTAATTAGCTTTTAAATGTAAATTTTAATTAGTGTTCTGACTCAGTGCCTAATTTGAATGTTGTCAGTTATCTGTGGTTTCGAGGATCCCATGCCAAGGTTTACTCCTGTTTGTTAAGAAGAGCCAAGATTTGGCTTCCTCTATCCCACTGCTTAGCATATTATAATGTAAAGCTCCTTGCGGCTTTAAGTGCCATAAAAACCACTGTTATTATGCTACCTCAAATGTTATATTCAAGCTCTCTAAACCTAAAGCCAGAAAGAGAAGGTTTCTTTTCTTTTAATGAATTTTTCTGCAGTGTTGTATTTATTCAGGCAGCACAACACAGTGGTTAAGAGAGTGACCCTGGATTAAGGTAAATCTGAATTTGAATCTGACACTGGTAGTTGTGTGATTGTGAAAATGTTTCTTAACCTCTCTGAGACTCAGTTACTTAACACGCAAAACAGGACGATTAAAATATTGCCTCATAAGATATTATTTAGGATTGAGGTCACGCATGTAAAGCACTTAGCACAATACCCAGAATTATTAAATATTTAGTAATGTATAATATAACTCAACATATCTTAATCTTCACTATGATTCTTGTTATTATATCAAAATTAGAAAATAAAGACCAGCAAAAATATATTTTGAAAATGTCAGTAATCCAGCATTCAAAGCTAACCCCTGCTGGAGGAGGCAGTAATTGCCCAGGGTTTAGGAACACACACCCGCACCCAAATCTGGGCAGAATCCCAGATCTCCTACTCGCTAGTCATGTCGCCCTGAATAAACCAAACTTTCTGGGCCTTGCTTTTCTCAGCTATAGAGACTACTAGTGGTTTTTAGTCTATAGATTTGATGTGAAGATCAAATGAGTTAATATGTGTAGGATGCTTAAAACAGAACCTGCAATTCAGCTGTGATTGTTGTCCATTAGTACACCTTGTTAGTCAATGGTTTTCTAAACTGTGTGTTTATGTGTATGTATGTGTATAATCTGTGTTATTTATTACACACACACATATACACATGTATATGTATACATATATATACACACCTATATCTATATATACACATATAATGCAAAATGGTATATTGTAGATACTGTGCTGTACACAGCTTTATCTAATAAATACAGCTTACCTTGAGCATCTTTCCAAAAAGGAAGTACACTTTCATGTCATTTTTGCAACTAACCAGTACTCTACTGCTAATTAATTTCATTAATTTATTATAATATTACAATTTATTATGATATAATTAGCTAACCCCCTATTATTGGACATTCAGATTGTTTCCAATATTTTCCTATTATATTCACATTGAGATGAACTTCCTTGTGGTTAAATACTTGGCTTGTGTCCTTAGTTGTTTTTTGGGACTATTTCTAAGAGTGCAATTGCTGGGATAGACAATGTGAATGTTTATATTCCTTTTGATCTACATTGCCAAAATGCCATTTATTAAGGTTATAGGGATTTATACTCTCACTAGCAGTGCATTAAGAGTGGCTGTTTCCAGTACACTTATCCACACTTGCATTCTCACTGGGTTTGAGAATTATATCTAATTGGTGGGTTAATTGAATTACAAATGAGGTTAGATGTGGTATTCTGTTAAATTTTCTTTAGTAGTTCTTAATTTTTGAATGGTGTATTATTTTAAGAGGGTTACAACACAATTTCCATTACAAAGAATTCCATTTCTCAGGAAGGCCCCCTAGTAAGTGTACTAGTTTAGTATTGCTCCTGTAACAATTACTACTAATTTAGTTCTGGAGATCAAAAGTCAGAAAGCGGGTCTTAGAGGGCTAAAATTCAGCTATTAGCAGGGTTGCATTCCTTTTGAAATCTCTAGGGGAGAATCTACTTACTTGAATATTTCAGTTTCTATACGCTGCTCACTTTTCTTGACTCATGGCCTCTTCCAGCAATGGCATCAGTCTGACCTCTGCTTTCATCATCACATCTCTTTCTCTTCACCCTGACCTTCCAACCTCCCTCTTATAAAGACCATGTGATGACATTGGGCCCACCCAGATATTTCAAGATATCCTCTTGTTCCTAAAATCCTAAATTACTTCTACAAGTCCCTTTCACATGTAAAGTATTCACAGGTTCTGAGAATTAGGGCACAGACATAATAGGGGGTAGGGGATGCATTATCTGGCAAACAACAGTAAATTACTTTCATTTCTTCCCTGTGTAGGCTTTAGTTTAATCCACAATATATTAGCTAATCCTTAGAAAAGGCTAAAGAGATTTAATTCTAATATTAAACTTTATAGATGATCTACAAAATATTGGCCACTCAGATATTACTCAAGTTAAAACACAACTGTTTTGCAAAAGATAGATAACTTTGGAGCACAACAGAAAAAAAAGAAAAATGTGGTTTTTCCCTTAAAGATATTGCATGCGTATTATAGCTGATATTAGGATAAACTAGAGTGGACTCAGTTAAGCAGTCCTTTTCCCAATCATTCCCTTTATCTTGACTATCTTAGTTTAGGCCTAGTTTTGTAGATCACTGAGAGGATAAACCAAAGGCATTGATAATTCTGAAATCAGGACCAGTGCCCATCGGAAAGCTGAATGAGACAACTGCCTTTTTGTTTTTTGTTTTTTTCACCTGTGAGAAAATCTAAAACCATAGGGCCAAGTTTACAAGAGAGGAAGTTTTAAATGTGGACCCTCCAGTTTTATTGCAACTGTCAGTTTTTATGCAAGTCAAATTTCTGGTTCAGGAATTTCTTCTCACTGATTAAATTGGCCTCATTTCAACACATAATATTGACTTCTTTCTAAAGACTAACTTGCTTATCAACAATATCATCTATTCTATTACTAATAAAACTAAATTACCCAGCATTCATTATTTTCAATGGTTTAGAAACAGTTTTCTGTTTGTTTTTTTACATAAATGCTATCATTTCTAAAATATAGTTTTTTGGGCATGGTATCATTGCTCGTGCCAAGAACACCACAGCCTTTATCATCAGTGTTTAAAAATACAGCTTTTCTATAAAGCATAGGAAAATATCAATAACTGATAATAAGGATATATTTGATTTTGACTCAATTTAATTATTAATAGTCACCATTATCAGCATTGATTTTTGGGGTCTGATTTCTATCATTCTTTAAGAGTCACCAGATTTGCTTTAGCTATTCGTTGTCATAGTATATACCAACATTTTATAACATACAGAAGAGTTTCTTTCACCATGTGACTTTCAAGCATGCTTGTAGTAGAGCATACCAGTTTTTAATAATATACCTAAGGGAAATTAAATATAAGATAGCAAGAAACCAAAGCATTATCTGCCTTTGACAATTATAGCTCTGCAGTTGAATAAAATGCTGCAAATTGAAATTGTTAGCCACCATAAAGAAATCTTTCCCCTTTAAATGCTTCTACGCAGGCTTCTCCTCTCACAAATAAACTTGGCATAGGCAACACAGAGGATTCCTATTAAACGTTTACATGAGGGGAAGAATGCTCCCTAATTAATCAGGGTGGACTGAACCAGTGATTATGTGTTGGTCGCGTTTCTGATGCAGATGTTCATAATTTGAATGGACGTTAATGAGCACAGGTATTTTAGCAGCTTTTATTCTCCATTGCAAACCAAGGCAATTAAGACAGTTTTATGTTCATGGAATCACGGAAGCATAGAATGTGAGAAATGGAAGAGATCTTGTATAGACATCTTCATGACCTATTTTCTCATGGTACAAATGTGGAAACTGAAACCCAAAGTGACTCAATGTCTTCCTCCCCCAAAGCCCCTTTTGTTGGACATAAATGAGTTTATTGATGACCTTGGAGCCGGCAATAGGCAAATCTGCAGAAGATCATAAAGGCCCTTTGCTTCTCCAGCCTCTCCACTCGGCCCTTTACTTTGTCTGACTTCCTCCCTGCCCCTTTGCAGTTATTCATTGCTTCCCTCTCTTCCTCACAGCAAAGTCAGTCAAAGTTCTGATCTCAGACCTTAATGCCCGCTGTGTACTTCATTTCTTATTACCTTCCCCAGAATTATTTGCATTAACAAATCTTAAACTGGAATGTGGAGTGAAGCACTGACATTAGTGGATGAATGAGGTGACAAAACTTGAAAATTGGCTGCCTCTTAAGTGTAAAGTTGGCCCCATGTGCCCTTAAGTAATGTTATTAAAAAAAAAAAAAAGAATTGGCCTTAGAAACCTAGAGTGCATCAACTCTGTTTAGATGTCCCACAAACATTTTTTATAGATTTGAGTTTTAGTTGTTTTCATTAACAAGATACAAAAAGGGGTTATAAAACAATTTTAAACTATAAATGACAATATCACAACACCCATGCACATACCATCAAGTTTAAGATATATCAAAATACACATTTTGAAACCTCTATTACCTATACCAATCACATCCATTTAACCTGTTCTATCAGAATGACTTGTAAGTTAATTATTAAAATTACCTACTCTTTGTGATTTTAACAATTACCCTTACACCCTTTTAAAAATATATTATTTAGTTATATGTGTTTTTAATCCTGTGGCAACGAAATCATTGAATGTGACTTCTGCGAATTGCTTTTTTGGTGAAATATTATGGTCTTGAAATTTATTCATGCTTATTATAATTCTAGTTTATTCAATTTCAATACTTCATGGTGCTCTATTGTATAAATATATTACAACTTATTTAGCTATTCTACTTTGGCTGCCATAAATATTTATTGTAAATACTGATACCTTTGGATTTATTTCTCTCATCTCATTTTCATTTTGTGTTTTCTAAGTACCTTCATCTTCTGTTTACTTTTCTCTCTTTTTATGCCTTCTTTTGAATGATTTTTTTAACTCCATTATCCTCCCTTTACTTGTTTGACACTTTAAAACTCTGTCTAGTTCTATAATAGCTGTGTTAGAAATCACACTATCCATACTTATCAGAATCTAAGATTCAAAAATAAGGAACTTCGTTCATTTATTCATTCATTTAAAACATTGAAAGAACCTTTGGAGTATTTCAGAAAACAAACAAAGCCCTGCATTATTGGAAGGAACTGCATTCTGATTCTGTAAAAACTTACATGTTGGGCTGGCTGAGTGGCTCAGTTGGTTAAGAGCTCATTCAAGAGCAAGCTCTGAGCAGATAGCGGTTCAATTCCCAGCCGGAGCTGAGCTGCCGCTGAGCTGCCAACAGGTGGCAGGATGGCTCGGGTAAAAAAACAAAAAACAAACTAACATGTTAGTGACCTTCACACACTTTGTTTTCAAACAACTTACCTCCTAATTTATATGCTATTGCTGCTATGTATTATACTTCTATCTTGTTTTATATTTTGCCTTATAATATATTGTAATTATTTATTTATTCAATGAACTTTTATGTATATTTTCCACCTTTATGTTCATCATTTCTTCTTGCATCTTAGACTTTTCATCTGGAACCACTTTTCTTCTACCTAAAATGAATTCTTTATGGAGATGTGTTGATGTAAACTCTGGCCATGTTTATTTTCTAAAATAAATTTAGTTAACCTCAGTTTTGAAAAATATATTTGCTGAATATACAACTCTATGTGGACAACTGTTTTCTTTCAGTAGTTTGATGATATTCCACTGTCTTCTGACTTCAACTGTTGCTGTTGAGAAATCATTCATCATTCTAGTTTTTTTGTAGGTATTTTTTTTCTTTCTAGCCATTTTTAAGACCTCCTCTTTGTCTTCAGATTTACCATAATGTGTATAGATGTTGATTTGTTTTTATTTATCCTCCTTGGGTACATTTGGTCCTTTTGGATTTGAAGATTGTTTTTCATCAGTTCTGGAAATTCAATTTTTATTTTTTCGAATGTTGTCTTTTCCCCATTCCTTCTCTATTCTCCTCCTGAAATGCAATTAGTCATATATTACACCCTCTCACTTTATTTTTTTTGTCTTTTGTTTACTGCTCTTCCTTAAATTTAATTTCTTTATCTCCTTGTACTAAGAGTTTTAAATTTATTTTAATCACATTTATATTTCTGAAAGTTATTTTTATTATTTATCTGATTAGTATAGTGTTTTTCTCATGTATATGTATTTTATTTATTTATTAGTTGTCTAAACTTACCCAATATAAATATTTTCTGTAGTATGTCTGGTAATTCTAACCGCTGAAGTCTTTGAGTCTAATTCTTTTATCTTTTAATACTGCTGATTCTGATTCATGGGGCCTTGTTTCCTTATATATATTTGAGTATTTGATTAAGAGCTCATAATTTCTGGAAACCTACCTGTGTGCATTCTTATGTGTTGGTATAAGGCCTTCCTGAGTAGAAGGCAGGTTCCATCAAAGAGGATTCTCATTTGCTTCTACCATGTGGCTGAGGGCTCTCTCAACCCATAACCATGTTAACTAAGTTATGTGCTTAAGGATTTTCTGAACACTGGGGTAATATGTGTGTGGGATACAAACTCAGGTAGGAGCCAGAAGAATTCTCCACCCAGTACCAAGGTTTCAGAAAGTTAATTATCCTTGTTGTGTTCTGGAAGGTATCTAGTTGATTTTAGTTCATTCTTATACTAAAGGCCTATCCCTATGGGCTCAAAGATTTTTGTGTGGCTCTCTTATTAAATCCCTGTTCTTAGAGCACAATTTTTGTTTCTTATACCCCATGTGAAAAACAAAACTCCAGGTTACTTGCATTCAGCAAATACCATGCAAAATCTATTTTCAGAGTCCTGTTTACCTCTTCACATTTCTTCCTCCTTTTATTTTTTTGGCATCTGAAAAATCTTTCCCTTCCTGTTGGCTCATCAACACATTTAATGCTCTTATAAATAAATATTTTAAATTACAATCTAGTATTTGAAGTTTTTTTCCCCACTGTGGGAAACTTAAAATATTTTAATTGCTATACTACTAGAAACAGATGTCAGTGATCAATTTTAAAATATATTTTCAAAACTGTTATAAGCAGCAATATGCACATTATGATTCATTACTTATCTGTGTATCTCATGTTTAAGACAGTATCTAGATCTTTGTACTCTTAAAAAATTACATATGCACACACACACACACACACATATGTGCATCAAGCTTCATATGGATTATCTCTTGTAATCCTCACCATAACTATTTGCATTTCTAAAGAAACATTCTGCAGAGTCATTTACTAAAAGAAATAAGGATTGTGGGTGAAGAGTGTTGAGGCTGACTATTCAAAATTTCTATTAACACTGTTATTACTCCACCGGCTAAAAAAATAACCCATCTTAATAATAAATAACAGAGCACTTTAAAAGATGTTAAATGCCTAATGAATAAGGAACAATAAAATTAATATGAGATTTAACTTTAAAATATAAGATAAAGGCACCTTGATGAAAAGAAGGATCTTTTATGAGAGAGCTTATGTCCACTTTGAGCTGTGAACTTGGATACTACTAGAAAACTACTAGAACATTACCGTACTTCCTCCACTGTTTATTATATTCAACTCATTTGCTATAGTTTGCATTTAGCTGCTACTTATTTGTGGCACAAAACATTAATGTACAGGAAAAAATTGCTAATGAATAAATGTAACTTTTACACAGGCCATCATTCTCTCATATACTAATCATCTGAGCTAATTCACAATACAAAGACATGTAGTATTGTAGAACAGATTATATTAATATCCTCATATTCAAGACAAAGAAAATGAGACTTAGAAAAGTTAAATAACTTGCACAAAGTTATTTAGCTAGTAAGTGCTGAATCTGGGATTAGAGTAGTGTGATTCCAGATGCTCCTAAGTACTGTCCATCTCTGGTATAACAGATTAAAAAAATGAAGATTCACCTGAAACAGGATAAATTATGATAAAGACTTTGGCTGCTTGGGTACTGTTACTAATTGTCTTTTAAGAATTACATAATTTAAAAACAACTTATAGAATATGGCAGAATAGGTAAACGCTGTGCACACCTCCTCTTAGGACCACATCACTTACAACTAAACTACAGAACAACCATTGTTAAGAATTGCCTGAAGTCTAGCTGAATCGAAGCCCTACAACTATGGATGTACAGAAGAAGCCACCTTGAGACTGGAAGGGCAGAGACATGAAAGTGGCTGGTCCCACACCTCCATGTGATCATTAAAAATCACATAAAAATCTAAGCTGCATAGCAGCGAGAGGTCCCAGCCCCATATCAGGCTCCCCAGCCCAGAGTTCCAGTGCCAGGGAGAGAAGTCCCCATAGCTCCTGCTTGGGAAAACCTGCAGAGATTGTGGCTGAGTGAGACAAGAGAAGCTGCAGTCCCAGGAGCTCCTGTTATAGAGCCTGCGTATGAACTTACTTGCTGATGAACTCACTCCTCTGAGCTCAAGCACTGCGGCAGCAGCTCAAAGAAACAATGATGGAAAACTTCTTTAACCTGTCAAAGGAAATAAATATACAAGCCCAGGAAGTGCAGAGAGTCCCAAACGAGATGAACCCAAAGAGGCCCACACCAAGATGCATCATAATTTAAATGCCAAAGGTTAAAGACAAAGGGAGAATCTTAAACACAGCAAGAGAAAAGCAGTTAGTTACCTACAAGGGAGCTCCCATAAGACTGTCAGCTGCTTTCTCAACATAAACTTTATAGGCCAGAAGGGAGTACCACAAAATATTCAATGTATTTAAAAGCAAGGACTTATAACCAAGGATACTCTACCCAGCAAGGCTATTATTTAAAATCAAAGGACAGATGAAGAGCCTCCCAGACACAAAAAAACCAAAGGAGTTCATCATCACCAAACCAGTACTACAAGGAATGTTAGAGGGACTTATTTAAGATGGAAAAAAAAAGAGAGAGAGAGAGATAAAAAATATAAATAATAAAATGGCAATAACTACATATCAATAATTACTTTAAATGTAAATAAATTAAAGGCTTCAATGAAAAGATAGGGTGGCTGAATGGATAAGAAAACAAGACTCTTACATATGGTGCTTACAAGAGACTCACTTCAGGGCCAACCGAGTGACTCAGTTGGTTAAGAGCTCGCTNCAGGGAGACGTGAGCCTCGTGGAACCGCTCCATTCCTCACTAGGCTGATGACTCACAACTCTCAAACACCCCTTTCCTTCAACCCTACCAGCAAATATATAATAAGGTCCAGTAGGGGAGATAATGCTTGGTGTACCATAGCCATTTAGGTCATCTCCCAATAAGCCTGGAAGAGTTGTCTGGCCTCTAGTTGTTTCTCTGTCCATTCTTAAAATATAGGATATCTGCTGTCTCTTTTCTTTAATCTTAAGTCTTCGTAACCAACTCCAGGACAAAAAGGGAAATTCCACTCAACATACTGATAGAGATGTTTCCTCATTGAAGTCATTGTTCCCCTCCCTATTCGGCCACTTCAGTCATCTCTTAACTATTACCATCGGAGCAGAGCTCTGAGTTTCCCAGAGCAGCTACATGCTCTGCCTCCCTGGCTGCACTCAGCCATCAGGCCCTTGGTCTAGTCCTGTGTTGTATGAGCCCTAAAAAATCTTGCCTTTGCCCTAATGCAGTTTTACTAAGAAAGAATCTCTATTAGATACTCAAACACTTGACTGGACAAAGCAACAGATGGTACATAGGCCTGTTCACACTTTTAAATGAGTCAAAAAGTATGTTACTAGTAATAAAATAACAATAAAATTCCAGCAGTATAACAGAATATACATTTCCAAAATGAGCCAGATCAAATAATTTTGAAATACCCTTTGGGGCTTTTTATGATCCATAAAAGAAAGCCGCTTTTATTACTTTTATAGTTTTTTTTTATCTGAAATAGTATACTCAGATTTATCACTCATCTAATTCACCAGACATGGCTCCAGATGACTTTTGTTTATTTTCAATAATTAAGTTTTCCCCAAAATATCCTCAGGGCTAACACAAGGTATGTTTAAAGAATATGCTCCATATTCCAAAGGCAATGCAAACAAACAAATGAAAACAAAAACAAAGAAAAGAAAAAGAAAGAAAGAATATGAAATTTGGCATATTTATAAGTTTCCATCATAGCAACAAATAGCCTCAAAGGTTCANAAAAGATATTTTATGAAAATGGAAACAAACAAACAATAAGAGCTGAAATAGCAATAGTTACACCAGACAAAACAGACTTTAAAACAAAGGCTATAACAAGACACAAAGAACGACCCAGTAATCCCACTTCTAGTTATTTCTCCAAAGAAACCCAAAATGCTACTTCAAGGGGACATGTGCATCCATATGTTCATTGCAGCATTGTTTACAATGGCCAAGATGTAGAGGCAGCCTGGGTGTCCATTGACTGATGAATGGATAAAGAGTCATTCATAAAGGTGGAACATATATATAATTGAATATTGCTCAGCCAGGGAAGGGAATGGGTTCTTGCCATCTGCTGCGGCATGGATGGACCTGGAGGGTATTGTGCTGAATGGAGTGTCAGAGAGAGAAAGACAGATGTACTATGATCTCACTTATGTATGGAATCTAAAGAACAAAATAAACAAACAAAACAAAAACAAACAAATAAATAAATATAAAAACAACATAGAATTAGACTGAAAATAATCTTAACTGTATCAACTTTTCTAAATTTTGATTTCTAATTGCTTTAAGTTTAGGTTAGCATTTCAAGAAAATCACTGTGTCAAGAGTTGTATAGATATTCAAAGATTAAATAATGTAAAAAAGTAAGCACTACTTCTATGGCTGACTTTGGTGTTAGTCCACATCATCAGAAAAAGAGAAAAGGCATGCACATTCATCTAGTTATCTATCCATTCATCTAATCTTTATCGGGTACCTCCCAGTTTGCTAGGATGCATCAGTGAACAAAACACAGTTGTGTGCTTTTAGGGGCTTACATTTTAGAAGGAAAAAAAGAAAATATACAAATAAATGTACGATGTCAAATGGTGACAAGTATTATTATGACAAATACAGCAGTGTTCAAAATGCACTGGTAGGCAGAGAAGATATTCTGCAAATATCTGAATGGAGTGAAGGAAGGATCCATCCAAATGCGTGTGGGAAGCTGCTGCAAAGCTGCGGGCTGGGACGGTACACATGTGGACTCGTGAAGGCCAGAGTGAACCAGGGGGTTGGCAGTGAGACCAGGTAGGGGTCAGAGCACCACAGGCCATGGTAAGAGTCTTGGATTTTATTGAGAAGGAGCTAGAAATCTGCAGATGGATTTTGAACAGGGAAGAATATGAAATGATTCACAATTTAAAAGCCTCATAGCTATTGGGTCATGAATAGGTTTTGTACGTGTCTGTGTGTATGTGTGGGGATGCAAGGATGAAAACAGGCAGAACAGTTCAAATAGTCCCAACTTAGAGTAAGGTGACAGTGATGAAAATGGTATAAAGCAATCAGGTTCAGGATATATGAGTACATTAAAGGTAGAAACAACACAATTTGTTGTTTTGGACTCTGCACATGAACTTGAAATCATGAGAAATGCCTAGAAACAATGGAATGTGAGGAAGAAATAGTGAGCTTAATCAACTACTTTTTTAAAAAAACAAAAGTCAACGAAAATTGTAATAATGTACTTAAGCATTGTCACATTTCATCTTGAAATATTCAGATTTCTGTTTCCAACCCAAACATCTTCAGGGTTGGTACCAAAGTATTCGTTTCTAACGTTTTTATCTGTAGAGCCCTTTTAAAAAATGAAATCTTCTACTGCATCACAACATATAAAATACACAGTTGCATTTTATTCATATAAATGTTTTACATATATCCATCCAAGCTTGTAACATTTATAATAAATTTCATTAGTTAAATGATAAGGCTGTTTTAAAGAATATTAAAATGTTAGTGCCTTCCTGAAGTTTAAACATTTGTTGGATGGCATGATAAACAGATGAATGGAGGAATTTATGTAGAGAATCTTCGAAGGTTCAAGAACTAGCACATGGGGAAAGTCACTAGCAAACCACTTTAGCATAGAAAGGAGAAGGTGCTGTAAAGATGACTCCCGGGTCATATAATCGCCATTACCCTTCCCTAACCTTCATCTGTTGCAAACTTCTAATTCAATCACACATGAATAAAGTATTAACATTTGACACAAATAGAATTAATAACCTCGTTTTTCACTTTGCATGTTCCTAATTTAATAGAAGCAATATGATAATGTAAGAGCACTGTTCTTAAAAAACACAATCAATAGGACTCTTCATTTTCACCTTTCATTTTTATTTTTATTGAGCTCACTAATGGAGCTTACCATATCTTAGAAGATCAAGTACTGAATGACCTTTTGACATTCACAATGTACTATTTTTGAAATGCTGAAAGACAGGGAGTCATGTGCAAATCACTTGATACTGTTAACTGAACTATCCAGCTATTCATTGATTACAAATTCACCAATTCAGTAAAACCAGTTACAACTATGTTAGTTTGCTCAAAGTTGGCAAATAGATTTTAAATAGACACTGCTTCAGAGAATTTATTCTACACCTCCTACTTTTAGAATCATTCAAGTATAGTAGTATTTCTCTGGTAGGAAATCCAACACACAAAATGCTGACTTCCAAAACCAAGAAGCAAGAAAGCAAGGGAATATTTTCTTTTCAAAGTTTTATCCTTGATTGTCTTCCCTGTTGAGTCTTTTTTTTTTATCAGCCATGATTATTTATTTATCTTGATGTTTATCCTTCCCTGTTGATTCTTGAATGCTCTCCCCAGCCAGAGCCTTTAAAACATTGTTTGTTTTATAAAATTTTGTTTACAAATAATTTTTCAGAAATTTTTCAGCTATGTTAAGCCAAGTAGACCTGACTCAGGAACCGATGTAAGATAAGGTTTGCCTGACGAGAATCCTGATACACATTCCACTTTTGATAACTAAGGTCCTTCCCTGGGAATCTGTGCAAACAGGCTCCTCACTTCTCATGATCAAATGTTTGGGCTATCACCCTCTCATAAGGATCACCGCCCCTTTTCTTGTAAATCTTTCTGTCAAGCTCTACTCATGACCTCACAGCTGCCAACTAATCTTCCTCCTTGTTTTCAGAAACATATCATCTTTGATTTAATGAGCCTATTCTTTAAATGCTTAAAAGGAAATTCTTAGACCTCCTTATGTTTGATTGTTGAATTGATCTGACTGACCCAGTTTCCGTAAGTCCAGTGTGAGGTCATGATTTGTGAGACTACAGGGAGCAAATCATTATTGTGACATCTTCTCCCTTATAAAAAAATAAGTTGTGATTAATTATTGTACCTCATGATCTTTGAGCAGTAATAATCAGTGATTAAAAACAATTTCTAACCATTTATGATTCAAAATTGGTTTCTCAAAGATTGAGTTTCAAAAAAAAATAATGAATGCAAATGCTACTGTAAATTCTTTTCTAAAAATATTGTAATCTTGCCCTTGTTGCACTGAACAAAAAAGGCATGTGCTTAACAATGAGAAAATGAGTCAACGTATTGATGTGAAACTGAGCAGCTTAATTTTGTTGGTTAAAGAGGATTAATGCGAAAGATAAACCAATGACTGAAATGCATCTTAGGGCAATAAATAAATAAAACACTTGCATAAACTAAAAAAGTCACTTTTTCTCTGTTGGCCTCAACCATTGCATTTCTAAAAATAGAAAAGTTGATTTATTCCACTATGTTTTAAACATATGTTCCCTCAAACCACAAAGTTCCCTGGAGCTATCTTGGAATGTGAAAGGGAAGACCCAAACCAACAGTGGTCTAAGCTGCCTCTCTCAGTCTCAATGGGCAAATTTTATTTTTTTTATCTGTTTTTCTAATGGGGATGGGTGTGGGAGGAAGAAGATGGTTCTAAAGAAGATGTTGTTTAAAATTGTATACTACTTATACAATTAAAAATCACTTCTAAATAAGATTATTTCCATAAATCTTTCTATATTTCAACTCCCATTCTAAAGCTTATGTTCCAAGGGTATTTTTTATTTGGGAAGATACTGAAAGAAATCATTATTCTCTCCACACTGTGCAAATTTTAATCTAAAAGTTATAGCACATGTGTCTTATGAAAAGGCAAAATGCTCTCTTGTATCTGGGCCCATACAACCATTTATACAGTATTGAGGTTTCCAATGTCAATTTCTATCTTTTGCTCATGATTGCTACTTCTTTGCCTGCTCAATTAATTCAGATAAAATACTGAACACATCAAGCCTAGCTGTGTGGGTCAAGTATAGATAATGTATCTATAGCAACTGTTCAGTATATGTTGAGAAATTTTTAAAAAAATCAGATCTATTATAGTATTCTGTTTTATCGGTAATAACTTTAGTGTATCTGCTGAATCAATTAACACAATGGTGCCTTGAATACAATTACTGCTCTTGTTATTCTATTTTTGTTCTGTTTGTTATTGTAGTGGTTGTTTTGCCAATGCTTTTGACAATGACAAGAAACAAAGTAAGTTACTAAACTTGAGTATCTTTGAAACCAGGCTTGTCTTGAACAGTGAAAAGAGCTCCTCCAGCATTCTTCTTTTCATTAAATTGAACATGTAGACTACATAGCATTTAAATAATAAATCTCTTTGACTTAGCAGTTATTCTGATTGAGAAGAATTTAAGTTTTCCAAAAGGTCATGTTTGGAAAAACATTTTTTGTAAAACGAGCTACACTGTAACCAAAACTATTTATGAAATCTAAAACAATATGAGCTAGAATTCAAACTGCATATTGCTAGGCATAACAAGAACAAATACTATTATTAATTAACACATATTAACATCAGACTTTTGCTAAGTACATTCCTAAATTATATCATTTAATCCTCAGAGGAAATATTAGATATTATTGAAACTCAGAGAGGTTAAGTCACAGACCAAAAGTCACACAGTTATTAAATGATCCAACCATATTACAAACTCAGATATATTTCAGTCCTTAGCCTGTTTTTTTCCTATATTTCAAGGCCTTAAAACTAAATTACAGCTTCTTAATTGATTGCCAATGGTATTATCAATCCAAGAAAGAGAAATGGGACCATGAATGAGGTTCAGTGAGGCAGAATTTACCATGCAGAAACAATAGACTTTCTCTTGCTGGATTATTTGTCTATTTACACTTTTCCAGAATTCTTGGGAAAGGAAACAAGCAAAATTCATCAATAACTTACTCTCTCATCACCCTGCTTTCCTCGTTTGTGAAAATAAGTATTATACTATAGACAGAAAAAAACATTAAAATAAATCAGTTATTTTGTTCTGTTGCTAAACAAAATTAAGGGGAACAGAAAGATATTAAAGCAGAAACTAAGAAAATAAGGAGTTAAGCATTACTGGAGTTGTCTAATATTAAATATTATTACAAAGAAAAATACTGTTTTAGGGAAAAAAGTATTTACGGGGCAAAGTAGAGCATGTAAATATTTGATTTATAATTAGAATTAATAATTTCCAAATTATGGCTCAGTAAATGTCATTTTCTAAGAAATGTGAACAGTAAACTGTTTTTGGGGGTTTTTTTAATGTGTGTGTCGGAAAAAAAACACAAAAAAAACACAATTAATTCCAAAGCACTTTCCATTGGGGCACTATCATCCAACCTCCTCTGATGATTTCAGAAACAAAGAGTCTCAAAGTGAGACCCCTGAAACTTTTCTTAAAGGATGATTATGAATGGAGAATCCCACGAAAGACTAAATGATTTGGTGGTCCAAAGTAGACAAGACTTGTTTCTAAAGAGCATCAAAACCAAAAATAGCAGTGGGGATAAAGGCCACCCATGGGTTGTTACAGTCTATTTTAATTTTGATATTATAGATATATCTTTTTATTATTACTATAACTGCTTACATCTTAAATAAGATTAAATTTTAGGGTCAGACTCTTTTGGCACCAACATTATTGGTAGCAGGCAATCAAAACCTTATTGGTAGCAGTCAAATCTAAAACAAACTTTTTTTTTTTTTCGGAAATAGATGCTCTGATTAGTTATCTAAATGGATTCATTCTCCCACATAGGCATGCTGTGTCACAAACACACATCACTTTTTTTCTTACATTAGTAATTTTTCCCCTTGAGATACAAGAAATTTCAATTTCAAAATGCCATGGCTTATCTAATAGAAAAGTGCTCTGTGGGCTAACTTCTTTTCAAATTACCTAACATTCAGCTAATGTAACTTTGCCAATGATGGACTTTTGATCTGACCATTTATTTAATTAAACAATTATTTTTGCTTAATAAAAATTCCTCCAATAGTTTTCCCCATGACCTGAGTCCTCAAATTACAATATTATGGAACACATCTGGTAACCTCTTGGGATATTTCAAAATTCTGAAATACAATAATTAATGTGTAGGTAAATAAATATATTTTAAATATATGTATATAAGTTTAATATTAATTTCTTGATATTAGAGGAAATAGCATGTAAACATATAATTTAATTGGATTGTATAATTCCATAATTATTAACAATAAGTTTTAATTAAGATATAGAAGAAACCAATTTTATGAAGAATGGGTTTATTTTACAGTCAGCTCATTAATTCAACAAATGTTGACTACTACTTTCTCTGTCAGAACCAGAAACTTTGTTAGGTCACAAGAGTATACAGTCCTAGTTCTGCCCTTAAAGGATTTAAAGTCTACCAGAGGGTAAGGGGGGAACAAGGGTGATAGATGAGGGTAAAAAGGATAAAATATATGGTGATGGAAGGAGAACTGACTCTGGGAGGTGAACACACAATGTGATACAAAGATGATGTATTACAGAATTGTACACTTGAAACCGATGTAACTTTACTAACCACTGTCACCCCAATAAACTCTAATTTTAAAAAAAAAGAACTTAAAGTGTAGTTAAAAAAATTGAAACAAATTTTAAAAACACAATAAAATAAGTGTTATAAGAATAATGGATACAGGGAAATACTTCACCCTTACTGAGAGGATATTGCACACCTGCCCAAGATTGGAAAAAAATCTAAGAAAATCTTTTTGAGAAAATGTGCTAATTAAGTTGAACATTAAAGTATACACAGGTGTTGGCATATTGAAATATCATTTCAGTCACAGAGGCTGAGGCAATGCAAAAGCATTGTAGTGTGAGAAAGCAGAGAAGATTCAAGTTATTTTAAGTATGGAATATGTTCAGAATGGAAGAACATGAATGGGAATAAGAGACAAGACTAAGAAGTGGAGGAGCTAAATCATGAAGTGCCTTGTATGTTACACCAAGGTTTTATATTTTGTCCTGAAGGCTATATGGATTTTCATCACTAGAACAGTACTTCATTAGCCTAAGTAAAGAGGGCTAATCTGAGGGAGAAAAAAAAATTAAAATGCAGGTGTAGGAAAATCAACACCAGTTGATTCTAGGAATACCTTCAAGAAATTAAGGCCTCAGTTAAATTCTGTCAGTGGGAGCAGAGAGAAGAAATCAGATTTGAGAGCTATTTAGATGGTAAGCACAATAGGATATGGTAATAAATTTGATGTTGGGGATGAAGGTGAGAGAAGAATCATGGATGGCTACCTTGTTTTTAGTTAAGGCGATGGAAGACTGGTGATTCTATTCATGGAGATAAGTAACTCGGGTAAAAGAGCAGGTATTGGGGGGGAACTGTGATGAAATTAGTCATGTTAAGGTTAAAATGTCTTTGAAAAATCCAAGAGTGATATCTTGTAGACAGGTGAACATATACATAGGTCTGAGTCACACACACACACACAAAAAAAATTCAAGGTAGCAAACTATATTAGTTGCTAGGGCTGCCATAACCGAGTATCATTTACTGGGTGGCTGAAACAATAGTTTTATTTTCTCACAGTAATGGAGGCTAGATGTTTAAGATCAAGGTGCTGACAGGCTTGGTTTCTGGCGAGGCTTCTCTTCCTGGTGTACAGACAGCCTGCCTTCTGGCTGGGTCCTCACATTGCCTTTCGTCTATGCACATGCTCTCCTGGTTTCCCTTCCTCTTCTGACAGGGACACCAATCTTATTGGATTAGGTACTCCCCCTTATGACTTCATGTTAATTACCTCTTGAAAGGCCCATCTCCAAATAGTCCCACTGGGGGTTGGGACTTCCAACATATGAATTTGAGGGGACACAATTCAGTCCATAACAGAAACATAAATTTGATGATAGGACAGACATTATTAGCATCATTTTACAAATGGAGAGACTAAGGTTGCAACTAAGTTATTTGTGCCATCACAGAGACAGCATTGGCAATGGAATGTGCCTTGTATTCTCTCTACATTCCTATGATATAGTGGATAGGACAATTATCCCTTCCCAGCAAGTACAGCCTCAACAACCACAACCACCACAACCACAACAAATCATCACATAAGCCAACAGATATTGAGCCAGGTAGGTTATGGAGGCCTCACAGAACACCGTTAAGTTTTTACTGAACACCCGGAAGAAATAGGATTTAATGGTACTAGCCGACATTAGGAGACATGCTATTTCATGACGATAAGCAAGAATGCCCCAGAAATTTTCTCAGGACATCAAACTCAGGCCCAAATCTTATGGATAGTATCCCAGGGAACCTTTAATATCCTCACAGTATAAACCATGCTATTTGTGACTCTGAAGATTGAAGGGTGAAGCAGCCACCCCAGCTGTGATTTGAAACTGATGTTCCAGGGAAACAAGGCATTTCAAAGCCAGCTTTGCCTTACACCTATAAGCTTGCCCCTCTGGCTGTGTTCAAACACATGAATCGTTCACTGCACAATATGACGATTATCCAGCTTTCACCAGAGGGCTG
>NW_017731904.1:275503-276618 GCF_001890085.2 Hipposideros armiger | reverse complement strand
AAACCAGATGAGGTCAAACTGAACAGACGTTTTATAACTAAGGATATAAAGAAAATGCCATGTTGAAACGGGTAGGAGGGGTGGAGACATGGAACAGGCCCCACACCAGCGTGTGGTGGATGAGAATCAGGTGGGATATCTTGGCCGCAAAGGTTTCAACCACCTGGGTGGGACAGAAGGCAGCGGGAAACCCAGACTTCCTCTTAAATGGCCCACGCGCAGACTCACTCACTCGCAGGCACTTACCTTGGGCTCCAACAGAGAAAGACAATACTCAAGAGGCATTGGAGGGATACAGAGGGCAAACTGAGGTGTGTGGCTTTGCTGTGAGGGCTGGAGGACAGCCGCCATTTTCCCTATGAATGGTCCTGTTCCCGCGCAGCTGGCCTGCAGGTGCCTTCCTAAATGTGTTGAGCCTGCCCCCACATGGCCAAATCTGAATCTGATTGGTCTGGTGAGCTCTGCTAGCTTCACCTTTCTGACTCACTGAGACCCAGCCTCCAACATCAGAGGCACTTTCTCTGTGAGCAGCCAGTGCCATCCATGTTGCCCTCTAGGAAAACTACTGGAGTCCACGGGCCCCAGGCAGGCAGTGCCTGGCCTCGGTGTGCTCTGAGACTTGTTTAGTCACTCCAGGCTCAGCACTGGCAACAAGCCAGAATTTACATTATCCTGATGACCATAACTCTGCTGTTTTACTCCTCCTCTCTTTCCTGGCTCTAATTTCTCTTTGGAGTAGGGAGAAAAGTAACCATCACACTTGAAGTGGCAAGCAATTGCAATTCCTTGTCCATCGTCTCTGATTTTCCATCAAGGACCACTATGGGTTCACTGTCAAAGCTGGCTGACTCAGTGTGGGTAAGTTCTTTGGGCAGCTTTGCAGGACCTTCCGACCAGGAGATCTGACTTTGGCTCAACCTCTTCCTATACAAGGAGTGGGTCAAGTACAATTATCTTCCAGAAGTTTATTTAAACCTTGAGAATCTCGCACATCCTTTCTTTGCCAAACAGTTGGGGTTCAGGAATGCAGACTGTTCCTTTGCTATCCCTTGTCTCCATCCTGCTCTTTCATTTTCTTCCTGTTCACATAAGCCCCAGGAAAATCAACACACCCT
>NW_017731904.1:270548-271744 GCF_001890085.2 Hipposideros armiger | reverse complement strand
ATATTACCAAACTCCTCAAAATACTGTGAGAATCGGAGAAGTATACAATCCTACATAAAAGGTTTGAAGTTTTACATTTGCATGCTTGTATTTGCATCTTTTCAATTCACACTCATTTTCTTTAAGCCTCCACATAATGACACGGTTCACTTGTTATATGTCTGACATTTCAAAATCTCACCATAGGGATAGGTAGGAAAACTTTTTATTGTTTACTATTCTTCTTACATTGAAAATTCATCTTTAGCCCCGTGTGTGTGTGTGTGTGTGTGTATGTGTGTGTGTGTATGTGTTTAATACTTTCCAGAAGTAAATTAGTACTGTCATTCCACTCAAAGTTTATATTTCTTTTGGGAAAGTAAAAGAGGTTCTAGAAGATTATTTGGCTTCATAACAATTACAAGGAAGCAAGCCCTCACCTAAAAAAGAAAATGCAGACTCATTGAATTAATTTTTTCAACTTAAATGTGTAGCAACAGAAAACTTAGGACAAATAAAATTAATGTGCTTGTTAGAGTCTTTGCAACAATACAAAATTAGGAATGCAGAATGAAGTTCATCTGTATATTTTTTGGCTGCTACTCATTAAATCCTTTTTATTTTCAGCATTCCATCCTCACAATACTTTTCTTCTAGTTCCTTGAATGCTAATAATTTTTCATAGGAAAAGACTGGAGACCAGCTAAGATTATAAGAATCAGTCAGAAAAAGTTAACATTCAAAGGAATTTGTCTTTTGTATTCTATTTCAGTGTTTACGGCGTGTTAGAATGTAAAGATTAAGCATATTGGAATTAGTTTCAAAGAAATAGAAATTGTAACATGGCAGACAGAGTATTTAAACATTTGTCACTGCTTCATTATCTAGCAAAGTACTCTTACTTTTTTTTTACTTTCTATGCCCTGCCCCACCTCACCCCCACCCCATGGTGGTGACATGAGCAGACTGCTAGGTAGTGGCAGAAGTTAGCTTGGGGAGGCTGTGAGATACAGATGAATTCGTGTATTTTGACTGCATAGTCATACATTGTGCTAAGTCTTTTCAAATGCATTAGCTCATTCTATGTTCTGTACAGCTCTGTAGAGTCAGAGTTATTACTTTATTTTACAGATAAAGAAATAAAATCTCAGCCTTGTTCAGTAACTGGACAAGTTACTTGTAAGCTATAGGCTAGGACTTGAATCCAGAATTTTCTG
>NW_017731904.1:247817-268498 GCF_001890085.2 Hipposideros armiger | reverse complement strand
CCTCAAATAAATGTATTTTTTTACCTGACTAGCTGCTTTTGTGATAAAAGCTCTTGCCATGAAAATAGGAAGAGAAAATGGAAGAGGTGGGGGAAGCATTTATAATTTCTCACCATTTAAGTTATCATTTGCTATTTTTAAAAAAAGCACTAATTAAACCTAACTATATGAAATGAATAGATTTTAATTTAATGAAGAGAGCAGAGATACTCCTCCATGATATTTTTCAGGCAAATCTAGGCATAGATAAGGCAAAGAAGGACAGACAGAAAGAATACCATAATGGAATTTTGCCTCATTTCTCCACCTTGATCTTTTGGATTCTGGAAGCAACAGATACTATTATTTGCCAATGAACCAGGAAGAAAAGCTAAGAAACTTGAGAGTTAATTAAGCATTATTACTATGACATCTTCATTTTTACAATTAGGCTTAAAGAGTTTTCAAAAGTGTGCTAAAAGGAGCTTTCTTAACTTTGAATTATTATTACTATTTTGTTTTGAATTATTATTGATTTCCCCCCTCTTTTCATCAGGGGATACACAATTCTAAAGATGTTGTTTGTGGTCTCAGTCCTTCAAAAAGTACTATGAACGAGTACAGTGGGAGTGAGTCAAGTCTCAGAAACACACTCATTGGTATTTAGTCAACTGTTTGTATATATTACTGTTTCTGATCATTATCAATTGTCTGCAATTATCATTTTTTGCCATTATTGTTCATAATTTGTGTGAACTTTTTTTCTAAAATGTACTCTTAAGTGTAAATCTTAAGAGTTACAAACTAAGAATTCAGGAAATTATCAGAGATGGATCATGTTAATAATTACTTAAAGTAGAGATTGCGAGTTGGTGAGCCACAGCTCAAGTCCAACCCATCGTGTTTCATTTCAACAGAATAGTGCTTTGATTTTGTAGTTATTTTTTAATTGAATTTAAAGTCTTTAAAGTGGCATGCACTCATTAATTCTCCATTTTCCCCAGTGCTCCCTGTTGTCTTTAACCCGCTGCCTCCTCAAATATGGCTACATCACCACCCTGATCCTAAAGCATCCAAGTGTGCAACCCCTGAATTAAAGAGCTTATCGCATCAACAGAATAAAATTATAACTTGAAGGAAAAGTCAAGTTCTTTACACTTTCTAAAATGCTTTTTCTTATGATTTTTCACAGGACGTGCTGAAGAAAGAGCTTAGAAGACTAGAAGAATTCTTTCAGTGTATAAATACCTGTCACCTTCCACTGAACCCTGCCCTCTATATAAAGGGGATTGATTATGATGTAAGTTAATTTATTCAGTAGATAAGTTGAGTATTTTTGTTTTGTATTGTTTAGTTCACAGTAAGTTTTTGAAATGGTGGCACAATTTATAAATGTTATGTACTTATTTTAAGAAAAAAATATTAAATTCCATTCAAATCAAGTACCCCGTTTGATGTATTGTGACCAGTAGGGATCACACTCATCTCATCAGAGGCCTTGTTGGCTTAGAAACAAACTATACATCAGTTCAGTGAAAAAAAATAATAAAGATGCTTTTCACTGAATTGATTTCTCAATTTATTCAAAATGGCTGATTCACTGACCCCAAGCAGACTGAGCTTAATTTCATGCTCATTTAGATTATTTGTATACCCATGCCTAGTAGAGTCATACATCATTAGCTACAAAATCTCCATTTTGATTCAATTTCAAATTCATTGATGCTCATGTGTCAATGTACCATATAATATATTTTGTGATTCTGCTCATGCCTGGAAAGCCCTTCCTGGTGTTGTCACACTTACAAACCCCTTCTCTTCCTACACCTCTGTCAGCCATCCTTCTCTGATTTAGAATCATTCTTTCTTCTCTATTCTCCATGAGCTTTATTTTTCACCTTCTCAAAAGCCCAAGGGTAGAAAATAGAAAACACTAATAGAGAGAAGGATGGATAAGTGAGATTTAGAAGTGAAGAAGTTCTACTATCACACATGCATAATAAATGTTACTTAACTGAAGTTATAAGACAATCAAGAAAACAAATCCAATAATTAGGAGAAAAAGTAGTCTATGTTACTATGAATATGAAAAGTTTTTCTAAAAACATGATACTGGGCCTGCTGAGTGGCGCGTTGGTTAAGAGTTGGCTTGGAAGTGCCAGCTCTGAGCAGCAGGGCCTGGTTCAGATTCCACATGAGGGCCACTGATGCTGCGCCCTCTACAGCTAAGTTGGGGAAAAACAGCTCGACCTGGAGCTGGGCTGTCATGATTCACCAGGGACAGCGTAGGCTGCAATGGGGCTGCAGGGGGCTGCCGTGAGCTACTGTGAGTGGCTGTCTGCCAGCATAAGAGGCCAGCAGCTGGCATGATCTGTTATGAGCCACCCGTCCAATGGCCGGCGAGCGACTGCCTCACCCAGGAAGAGTGCAATGATCACAATACCAACATGTGCCAGTGAAGCAACGTCCTCCACAACTAGACTGAAGAACAAAACGAGAGCAAATTGTCTGTTCCCCTTCCCCGGTTCCCATATAAAAAAAAATCTTAAAATAAATAAATAAATAAATAAGAACACGATACTATCACCTTTCCAACTTTGTTGCTACAAAGACACCCTACCAACTTTCCTAATATGCTACATAAACATATTTTGAAAAATAACAAAGTAAGGCATAAATTCCACAAACTAAGATATGTCTATTTGGACTAAAATCCAAATCAGTAATTTAAAAAAAAATTGTGTAGCTTTTTAATCATTAGCAGTGTTCACTAATTAATGCTGAAGATATGTGGAAATGCAGCATTCATAGATATAGTATCTTAAAGCAGAAAGAACAATAGGATCATTGAGTCCAGATGTTGGGTTTTTTTATTTCTGCTTTCTTGGTTTGTTGTTGTTTAAGGAGTAGATGGTTTTTTTTCAATTAAAAGTACATATGAGTTTCTGCTTGTGCATTTGAAGTTAGCTCTAATGGGTGGCTGCTGTGAGTGTCCAGGTGAGCTGGCCTGACTCCTGGGTCACCAGCCCAGTAGTCACCACCTCTAGGGCTGAGACTAGGTCCATACTCCTTCCCTGCAGCAACCTGCAGTCATTGGCACTTTCCCTAAGACTGGGAAGTGCCCCAAGTAGAGCCAATTCTTTGCCCCATTTGCTCTGACCAGTTGCGCCTGGCATAGGGCTACCACACCTGTGCATACAACCATGAACAGGGCAGGTGTGGTAGGTGACACTCAAATCTATGGAACATTTTAGTCTGTCCTCCAGTTCTACTGACAACAAGGAGGTCCAAAGGGACATACATTACATCTGAAGGTGCAATCAATAGGGCAACTTTCCAATCAGAGCCCACATCTGGTTGGCCATTAGAGGATCCATACCGGAAAAAGCCTCTATGTGAATAATGAACATGGTAAGACCTTCGGACAGACCTCTCAGCCAAAGGTTCATTTGAAGATCCATTGAAGGAACAAGCCCTATGAATGCAGGGAGTGTGAGAAGGCTTGTCATCCCTGTTCCCATCTCATTAAACACCAGAGACGCCACAATTGGGAGAAACCTCATAAATGCGATGAATGTGTAAAAGCCTTCACCCAGAGTTCCCTACTCAGTGACCATCAGAGAGCCCATTCTGGGGAAAAGCCTTCTGGATGTAATGAGTGTGAGAGGCCTTCGTTCAGAGTAAAACCCTTTTCCAACATCAGGCACTTCACAAGTGAGAAACCTTACATTTCAAATGAGTGTGGGAAAACTTTCTGTTCCAATGGAAACCTTGTCAACTATCAGAGAATCCATACTGGGAAGAAGCCTTATGAGTTTAATGAACACAGTAATGCCTTCAGTTGGAATAAACGTCTTATTTGTCATCAGAGCCTCCACACTGCGGAACAAGCCCATAAATTTAGGCAGTGTGGAAAAACCTTCGCTCAGAACTCAAAACTTGCTGACTATGAGCAAATGCAAACCAAAGAAAAACCTTCCGAATGCAAGGCACTCAGTCTGAGTAAGTGTCTTATTTATGTCACAGACTTCACACAAGCAAATTGCCCTATAAATGTGCAATCAAGACTCACATCTCATTATATATCAGAGAATTCACACTGGTGAGAAATCCTATACACATAATGAGTATGGGAAGGTCTTTGTTTATAGCACCAATCTTCTGGTACATCAGAGAACCCATCTGGGGAGAAACCTTATAAATCTGATGACTGTGGAAAGTCATTAGTGACAGTTCACAGCTTATCATGCATCAGAAAGTTCACACTGGAGAGAAGCCCCATGAATGGAGTGAGTGTGGGAAAGCTTACTCAGCCTTCTATTTTAGTCATCATCAGTGAACTACACTGGGGAGAAGCACTCAGGCCTGGCTCAGTCCCTTTCTTAAATCATGGTTCTCCAAGATGGATAGCAAAGGGTTCAAGTTTGAGTTAAGCTTTCTTAATAAAAAGAATTTTCACCTTTGTCGGTGGACAATTTCCTATTTCCCTTTGGGTCACTAAGGGATTGACTAGGAGGGAGAATGGGAGTAACTTGATGCAGCCTTTCTCCACTCCTGGGAAAGTAAGCACCAGACATTTCATTTACTAATATGTTTTTTTAAATTATTTTAAATTTATTTCATTTGTGTGTAATTCTCAAGAACAGAGGTCATATCTTCTATCTCACCATTTACATAAAATCTTCCTCCAAGACTCTGATTTCATTCTTTCCTGTCTCTATGGCCCTCCCGATCCTAATCTCTCCTTGTTTGCCTTTTCCTACCTAAAAAACCTTCTACTTGTTTGCTAACCCATGTCTCGCACAATCTTCAAATCCTGCTCATCTCTGAACTCTCTTCTTCAAATGCTTCTTCATTCAACTCTGATAAATTGCCTTGTAAATTATCAACTTAACATATTATGTGTACACGTTCATACCAACTTTTTGTAGGCTCTTTGAGAGTGAATATGGTATCTTTCTGTTAGCATTTAGGTAATAGTTTGTGCATACTAACCATTAAATGGTCGTTGAATATATAATATTTTGGCATGACTCTCAAAACTATACTGCCTGTGAAAACCAAAATATGAAACAATAAAAGCAAAAGAGCTCTGAATAATGTAATTAAGACAAGGGGCTAAGCCTTGCCATCAGCCTCCCTTTGCCCTTTGCTTCTTCCCTCGACATGGGGTGCCTCCAAAAGACCCCCAAGGAATTGAATGAGTCGAGTTTTAAATCTACTGCTCTAGACTCATTGCTGGCCTAACACAGGATTTCCTAATTCAATACCATGACATAGTGGTATGTTCCCTGATTGACTTCTACATGCAGCAAGAATTTATTACTTACCAAGCAGCCTCACCCATTTACTATAAAATTCAAACTGATTCAGTAAGCAAGGAGTTCTGTTTGCTATGGGATTAGGTGAGATTTATGTTGATAGCTTCAGTTAAGAAATAGATCCTTTTCCTCTCAGCTTTCACCAATTTCAGACTTCTCAGAAATAATGATATTCCAACTAATCCTTCAACATGTATTGAGGTCATATTTTACTAAGTTGATAAACTGAAAGTATCAAGTTCTTTTCCTTTCTTTAGTATTGATTGCACTCTTCACTGAGTCAACATGAACTCTCTAATAGCCTACAGACACACAGCCTTTTAACACTCAGACAATTGTAAGAACAGAAAAGGAAAACAAGAAAAGTATAATGGAAAGTACTCAATATTGTAAGGCTGAAAATGAAAATGCAAAGTATAATTGAAAGAAACAAAAAGAGAAAATATATGTTGTAATCTGTAAAGGTTAAGAAAATGTTCATTAACACAAAGGGGAAAAGAATGCATTAATTTTTTTAATTACTTGATTAGGCATTATAAAAGGTATTTTATATCCATTAGCTCATATATATATTATCAAAATGTGTGAGGTAGAGGTTGTTAGCCCCATTTGACAGTGGGATATAAACATTTAGGTAACTTGCCCAAGGTCTTACTGAGAATAAGTTTCAGAGTCCAGATTTGAACTTATCAGGGCTTTCTTAATTCTATATCCATGTTTCCTTACAGTATGCTATAGGGCAGAAATAAGTAAAAGGAAACATTTTTTTAAATAGAATGTTTCTTTTAGATATTAACCAACTAGCATAAGCACAATACCTATATACTACTTAGTTTATTTAAATCACCAACATACCACCACTGTTCAGTGAGAAAAAATGTAGTTGAAGATTTACCACCTGCCAAAAAACTGGCTTTTCAGTTTCTAAGTAAAGGCTTTGGTTGGTAGACTAAAGTATTTTGTTTATGTTTTTAATAAATAAGTTTCTTTGCTCCCAAGTATAACATTATCCATATGTGTTATATTTGCTCAAATAACAAATTCTGCAAGGGACCATGATTCCAGGGAAAGTGTTCTTTTTGTTTTATTTTGCTTACCATTTTTCTCTTCTCTTCTTATAGGCATGTTCATATTTCACATCTAATGCTTTGCCATTGAAGATTACTTTCATCAATGCTAATCCAATGGGCAAAAACATCAGCATAATTTTTAAAGTATGGTAACTCCTAAAATATCCAATTGATTACATGGGTGGAAATATTGATTTATTGCTCACAAAAAAATTATTATAGCTCTTTTCCTCTGGCAACAACACAGAGGATTCCAGCTATTTTTGATTTTGCATTTTTACAGAATTATAGTACATGCCAAACTATAATTTGCAATAAATCAAACATTACTGGGTTAAAGCCAGCAAACCATCAGTGTAAAACTTAAGAAAATATATTTCAGTAAATGAAATTATATGATCACTTTTGAGTAGCACAAAAAATGGAATGTATGGTGACCCCCAGTGGGGAGAGTTCTATTTTGGCCTAAATACTAAATTAAGAATCAAAACTAGTTGAAACTCAAATGATATAAATTAGTTTAACATAAAATTCTTATCTGCAAGCACTTGCTTATTTTGATAATTTGGGTTGTTTTCTTCATTTTAAATAAAATATAAAAATGGACCATATCAGTCTTTATCATGAATCCCATGGGTTATAGACAGGTGGGAAACAGGGACTAAAGAAGGAACAGTAAAGCAAGTAGAAAGTAAGGGTTTGCTAATCATTTAGTTAACTTAATTATTCAGCCAACCCAGACAACAAGGTCTCAAAGTGATGTTTTGGGTGGGTTCTGACTATTTTTGAGGATAATAATTAGCCCACCCATACATTTGCTTCGACCTGTATAACCTCAAGCATTAGTGGTCCCAAGACACTGTATTTTTGGTGAAATAAAATAGTAAGAAGAAATAAAAATAAAAACATACAAAACCTCATCTTGGCATAATTTTCTGCATGTGATTTAGAAAGCATTTTGGAAAGCAAACCTCTTATTAGTTTAAAAGCATAGAACTATCCTTCTGCTTTGGACATATTCCATTTCTTTCACTTATGCTAAAAAAAATCATCTCTTTATCAGTTCTTTTTTTTTATCAAAGGTCATTCACTCTGAAAACTTTTTAACTACTTTCATAATAAGAGAAGTCAATGATTCAAAGTCTGATGAATCATGTGTATATTATTTATCCTCATAGTCAAGAAGCTCTGGGTATTCTAACTGAACATCAGTGCATACATTTATGGCATACCAAATAACGTTTCACTTAGCTTTCTCTTGGCTGAGTGTGACATTTGAACAAACATTCATCCAGCCTCTCTTCACTAGACTTTGAGTCTAAGACGTTGCACATGGATAATAAATTGAAAGATTATTATCAGAACATGACATTCCAAGCAGCTTCTAATTTGAGAGTGAAGCTTCTGTAATCACTTAAAGGAAACCTCATTTTCTTTGATCTTCTATCAGAAACACAAGGTACTTTTAGTGCTAATAAAACAATTGAAACCACCCTAAGTCAGGCTGAAAATTTATTCAAGGAAAAAAATTATGTATACCACATTTGAAAGCTTCTAATGCAATCCAAAGAGAAACTCAAAGTCAATAATTTTTTTTTTTAACAGGCCGGAGATGATCTTCGTCAGGATATGCTTGTTCTGCAGATTATTCAAGTGATGGACAATATTTGGCTGCAGGAGGGCCTGGATATGCAAATGATCATTTATAGATGTCTATCCACAGGAAAAGGCCAAGGTCAGTAGAGATTAGAAAGTGGGTTGACTTATATTATTTATCTCACACATTCACTGGTAATACACCACCAAACTTTCCACAGCACTCATTTTAGACTATAAATTTTAAAATCCAAAGAGCTATAACAGTCATCCTTCTTTTTAAAAATGCTAAGCCAAAGTAATTTACCTAAAGCATAATGTTGACAACCCAAAAGTTAACTGTGATATTCTTTTGTGTGTCTTTAAAGGTGAGTTACATTAATAACTAACTCCTATTTTTTTCTCTTTTTTCTAAGATAATAATAGAAAACCCTACTCATTCAAAAAATACTAGTGACTAGTGTTGCCTATTAACACAAAATTTACAAAGTTGCAAATGCTTAAAGGAATCTGAAAATTCTAAATACATTATAAACTAGCATTTATTTTCTAAAAGTCTTTTGAGTGAAGTATATCAACAGTCAAAGGTGACCATACATGCAAACTTTGAAGATACTTCAAGCTTTCTTTTCCTTTATAAAAGTCAAGACATTAATATGGAAATATAATTTATACACATCTCCAATGATTATAATATCAATGATCCACCCAAATTATTACCAAAACATCAGAGGTAAAAGCTGTACTTAATTATAATCATGACAAACTGATGAAATAATTCGTAATATATCTTATAATTTTTTTCATATGTGGTCATTGTCACTTAGATTTTATTAAATTAATTGCTATAAATTATAGCAGATACATCTGCATAAATGAAGAGATTTAAAAAACCATAAAACTAGAAAAGGGACTTAGAAACATGTAGTCATTTTTTTTTTTAAATTCAGGCAGAGCTACAATTTAAACCCATCATCACAGAAGGAATACTATCACTGCCTGCCCCTCCAGTTCCTGAGATCCTACCACTAGGCCCAGTACCCCAGCCAATTAGACTTGAGATTTTAGAAGCTAAGCATGGAAGCACCCCCTAGTCCATTTAACTTGCAACTTGAACTTCAGAATGACTTTATTGTCCTACTACCCAATTATATTGATTATTATAATAGGGTTCTTGCTTCCATGCCAAGTATCCCACCCCTGGACCCTTTCTAAAGCCCTAGTTCCTAAAAAAGTCTTTTATCATTACTACTCTGAGATCATTATTCCTTGAGTTTTAGTCTCTGTTTTCTCACATAAGTGAATTAATTCTTTCATAGCCTAATGTGCAGGAAGTGTAAGAATAAAACTAGATGAGCTAAGCTGAGCTTTATTATGTCACACAGATCACCACTTCTTCAGAAATTGAATACATTGCTGACTTGAATGGAATTCTTCAATTCCATCTACTCATTTCTCAATGTATAATCATAGAATGTAACAAAGACTAAATCATTTAAAGTTAATAAAATGACTCAGAGAGGGTGACCAGTTAGCTCAGTTGGTTAGAGTCTGGTGCTGATAACACCAAGATTGATGGTTCGATCCCCAAATGGGCCACTGTGAGCTGCTTCCTCTTTAAGAGAGTCAACCATGCCATTGTAGCATGAAAGTTATGTGTAACCAATGACCATGCCTGTTCCCCAATAAAAAAATTTTAAAAACTCAGCAAAATGACTGTATATTTGCCCAAAGTTGCAGATGTCACAAGACAAACAAGTTAATCTTGCCCCAAATCCACCAACAATCCATAGTTATAAGATTTCAGACAGCATTATACTGGCAAAATATTTCTTTAAGAAAAATAGAGATCATTAAAGCAAATGTCATTTTTAGGAAATCATGTTCCATTTTTAATCAGGTTCCAAGGTTTATGGAATATCTACTGTTTTCAAGAAATGCCACAAAGTAAGGTAGGGGATACTAAAATGAGCTAAACAGAGTTGCGGCCCTTAAGGAGAGTATACTCCAGGCAAGGAGTTTACATGACTTTATCAACATCATTGTTGATTATAATTCTCATGACTACTTTGTATATGATGTCCTCAGAGCTTTGGAAGAGACCATCAGAGCAAACAAAAGTTCTTTATAATTTATTTCATTGCTGGCTTTCCAAATTTCATTGGCTTAAAAATTACTTAGGGGAATTGGAGGAGCAGATACAACTGGGTGTCACCCAGGGTACTAAGTCCGGCTCTCCACTGTGGGTGAAGCAGGGGGAGCAGGGCAGAGGCTAATGTCTTGGTGATTGCAAAAAGCTGCTCTGGTGTTTCTTATGCACCCCTTTTTGAGAGCCACCGCCTTATGATACCACCTTGAAAAGATTTGTCCCTAAGAACTTTACAACTTAAAGGGTGACCCATGGTCCAGCAGCATTGATATCACCTGGGAGCTTGTTTGAAATGCAGAATCTCAGGCCCCAGCCCCTTACTACTGAATCAGAATGTTCATTTTCACAAGCTCCCCAAGTGATGCAAATGTGCATTAAAATTTGAGAAACACTGCATCAGAGGACTATAAGAATGGAACCACACATATTACTCAATTTGCACAGAATTATGTTAGAAGTATTTAAAAGGTATAGGATTTGTACTAGCTTAAAATGTATAAAATGTAATTTATGGTTTTAATTAATGAGCAGAATTTAGCCACCATGATTGTTATAAGTTAGGTAAAAGGTTTTTTAGGTAGTCAGCAATGCAAAGCTTATGATAAATGACTTGGGATTTAGCAAAGATTAACTCCCGAAAGACAAATGTGGTCCGGAAAGCAACTGACATTGCTACAGCACAGTATCCAAAGGGTGCAATAATGTACGCCCTATTTCTGGGCATGGTCAGATGTGAGGCTGCAATGAAACACTCAAGAATTGGGTAAAATCTTCTTCTTTTTAACATATAGGTTTTATAGGTTATATTTGCAGCATTCAATTCCCACTCCCCATGTTTAAGTTTCTTTCTGATCCAGCAGTGTGTGCCCAATGATCACAACTGGGCTATTGGATATTATGAGAGATAAGAACCAGCTGCCACAAGCCAAATCCGACACAGAGAAGTGTTTCGTTTATCATCACTGTGATCTACTTATTCAATGTCTAATTTGCATGTTTTTAAGATAGACCATGAAATAGCCAATTTTAAAAACTCAACCATCTCTCTTTTCATATAGTTACATTAGTTTCCCTATCCCTTTGGGCATTTGCATTTGCAACTCTTGCAATTATCAAGATGGTAGAAACCAGAAATTCTATAATTTCTTTTATGTTACAGAACTTACATTATAGGTTGTTTTGTGGGCCTTAGTCCTGAGAGAGTTTTAAATACCAGGTTTAAACTGCTGTTCTATACAGAATAAAAATCTGGTTTGAAAGGTTTGAAAATATTTACATTTCAATAACCTTAGGAACACAATGAAAAGAAGTCTTGATGGTAATATGGTCATTGGGGCAAAGGTCCTATTGAGGTTTAATCAATATATGCTGCCTTAAAAAAATTATTATCTGTGTATTTCATAATAAAAATAATTTAATTAAAAAACAAAAAACAAAACAAAAACAAACACACACACACACACAAAAATTTATTATCATAGTTTCTCTCTAATGCTGACTGAGAAGGAAGGAGCAGGCAACTGTCTACCTGTTTACTACAGTTATTCTGTTCATTCCTAGAAATGGGACATTTAACAGTGAAGCTTTTATTAACCTGAACATTGATTTTTATAATATATTTTAAATATTTGTTATGGAGAGTGTATTTGGTTTGCTTACAAAACTTGTTAAATAAGTTTGAATGTCCTCCCTTAAACTGAATGAATGCACAAGCTATATGTTAATTAACCCACTAACCTATTGACTCAGTGGGGTCTCTGGGACACCGTCTATTGGGTTGTCGGAAAAGTCACGATGCATTTTTGCAACGGAAAACATAGAAAAATTATGTCATGATTTTTCCGACAACCCAATAGATTGGCTCTCTACTTTAGTTCTAGAAAAAAATATTAAAGCTGTTTCTGACACAGGTGAGCAAAAGAAAAGTAGTCTCATTGCTCCCCAGAATTTAGGAAAAATTGGAAGGAAGGTCAGCTAGAATCAGGCTCCATCAGAAAAGAAGATTTGGAAAGAGAAAGGATAATCCAAGTAGTACTGGCAACTGTTGCTGCTGTTACCTAGATCACGATGTATTTTCTAAGTATCCCTCACCCAGAATTATTTCCATAATCTCTTCTCTATCACCCAGGATTGGTGCAGATGGTGCCTGAGGCTGTAACCCTAGCAAAGATCCACCGCCATTCTGGACTGATAGGGCCGCTGAAAGAAAATACAATCAAAAAGTGGTTCAGTCAGCACAACCACTTAAAGGCGGATTATGAAAAGGTTTGTCCTGCTGGAGTGAATTTTAAATACAGTACTTAAATAAGAATATGTTTTGGTTCACTAAGTATTCTGATTTATGAAAAAGTAAATTAAGTACACCTTGAATTCAAATTCACTCAGTCTTCAGCCTAGTAATAATGACCCAATTTAAATGGTATATTAACTAGATAAAATTTTCTGTGTTTGGTTTTTCTTCTGGGTGAAATTCTGGGCTACCCAGAAAGACTTTCTTTGCTCAGCTGCCTCCCTTGCAGCAATCTCACCTGAGATGATGCTCTTTGAAACTACTCCCTTCAAGTTACCTCTGCCTACTTGTACACAATCTACAATTTTTATAAATCTCCCTCCTTCCTTTGCAATACATTTCTTCTTCCAATCTCAACTTTTTCATATTCTTTCAGTGTTTACAAAATGCATAATAGAGTTTTAATTTTTTATATCTCAGAACTTTATAAAATGTGTTGTTTTATTTGACTGCAAACATTTTTTTCCCACTTTACTTCATCTTGGCATCTAGGCCTCAGTGTACAGTTATGTAGGTTCTGCCCTACACCAGGGCTCCTGGCTAAGGGGATGAGTTGGTTAGAACCAGGCCTTGATCCAGTTGACAAGGCCTGAACTGGTACATCTGGGCCCACCCAGAGGCAGGGGCACCTTTATGCTAATTCACACAAAGATGCACTAAGGGCCAGCATTCAACTTGCTCAGAGCACTGTCCTGAGCACTGAAATTCCTTCATTCTAGGAAACCCTAGAATGGGATGACTGGTCACCCTAGCTAGTATGGGCCATGATAGAGAAACCCAAGAGTTCATCTACTCCTGACTTCTGTAAGATTGGAGTGGAGCAAAACACAGGCTTTGGGGGCCAAATAACAAAGAACAGAGGTTATCTTGAAATCCATTTTTTAGTCATTCTTCAGATTGTAACTTGAGTTTTGCACAAATCCCTGGGATTAGGTACTTGAGGTTTTTCCACGTACATTTGCTCTTCACAACCACAATGTGAAGAATCTATTTTATTATCTTCCTTTGATAAGTGATGAAAATCTAGACAGACAAATTAAGTGATTTACTCAGACACTTAGGATACCTGGAAATAAGGTGTCCTGGCATGTAGTCCAGTGCACAGTCCCCCACTCCAGCAAGTCAGCCACACCGCTCAAGGAGACCCATAACCATGGCCCAAACAATCACTCATAGTTACACTCACAGTTGCATCATTGATGAACATGATGCATACCCATGAGACCATTTTGAAAACAAAGAATAATTTTGGCAGGACATTTCTCTTCATTGAAGAAACATAAGCTACAATTGACTTAGTGGTAATCTGCTTCCACCCATAGCAGCATTCACTCACTGATATACAGTACTAAAACAATTTTGGATAGCAACTGGATGACCTATTTTCAAGGATAAACATAAAATGTTACAAATATCTCAACATAGCTTTTTCTATGTTAAGAAGTTCAAATATTGAAAAATTGAGTTTTAAATTCCTCTGGAGATAGGCAATATTGGGCCATATTGTTCCTTCTTTTACCTTGAAAAAAAAATCATCCAACATTGTAGACATCAAAAATTTGAGACATCAAAAATCACACCAAGGATCTTCTCTAGTAAATTATGAAAATTAGCTCCAACTCAATGAAAGAGATATTTCCCCCAATTTCATTGAAAACATTCATCAATTAAGCTAAAGAACAATTGCTCTATATTCTTCTATATCATATGAAGAACCAGTTATTTTTCCTCACCTGAGATGTAGACAAGGCTCTTGATTTTATTATTTGGCTTTTCATCATAGCTCTAGCTCTGATGCTAATGTATTTGCTCATTTTTTTGTGTGTATTATCTATGTGTTGTTTTTTTCAACTGATTAGGCCTTGAAGAACTTTTTCTATTCCTGTGCTGGCTGGTGTGTGGTAACGTTCATCCTGGGAGTCTGTGACCGGCACAACGACAATATCATGCTGACCAAGTCAGGCCACATGTTTCATATTGACTTTGGAAAATTCTTAGGTCATGCACAAACATTTGGAGGGATTAAAAGGTCAGTGCACAAATAATATTTATCACAGTAACTAAGCAATGTCCTAGAGTGATATACAACATATAATGGCATAGAAACCCAGCAGATGACTTGCTCCCCATCTATCAAATCACCAAAGATTACATAAACATGATTCTATATCTAATAACCTGGGTAAATATTGTTTTCAATGGACTGTTAATGGAACAAATTATGTTTACTCAAATTGTTAGTGGCCTAAATTGGCCTTCTCCCACAGGATAGTAATCATGTTTCAGTTTGAATTATCAGAAGTATGATATTGTTGGTTTTTTTTTATAAACCTGGAATGGACAACGAGTTTATGGTCTTGATACACCTGATATATTGCCCATAGCAATAACCACCCTTGGTCTACACACCCCAAAATTAGTACACTTCTTTCACTGAATTAGCCTCGAATCATTCTAAAAATGTTCATTGAGTACCTACCATCCAAGGTCTGAGGCTATAACAGTAAACAAGGCAGGTGCAAACCCTAATCTCTTTGTAGTAGAAATGATGGACATTAAACAAGTTAACATGGGAAGAAGTAATATGAATAAATGAGAAGTTTAATTTCTTATCAAGAAACTGAAGCATAGAAATGGGATAGAAAGTGACTGGGGCAGGGATGCTATTTTAAAGAGGCCTCTTGGGAGGGATGAGAAGAATATTCCAGAAAGGGAGAACAGCAAAAATAACAGCCATGAACATGGAAAAATGCGTGTCCAGTGACAGCAAGAAGGCATGGGGCTTGGAGGCGGGCTAGAGCAGGGCAGGCAGTAAGAGGTTAAGGTGAAGAGTTTGGCAGAGACGAGAACAAGTAGAGCACTGCAGACATGGTATGGAGGTTGGCTTTTATTTAGAGGAGGGATATCTAGTTTATGAAGGACAATGTTCATCAACATGTATGAGCATATACATAATTTACTAATGTAACACTTTTTCCCTAAACTCCACTCTTTTAAAAAACTTAAAGATTAGATTATAATTTGACACCTTTATTTATTTGCTGTATTGTCCACTGGGAATTTGGGTTAACCCTTATTCATTTATTCCATGAGCATCTGTATTGACCATGGGGGTGGTTAAAAAATGAACAAATATATTCCAGTTCTACAGAAAAAGTTTCATTGGGAGACATAGGAATAAATTACTAAATATTATGGTAAGCGCTCTCACAGGGATTATGGTGTACCAGCGTCTGTAGAAAAGGTGGAGCCCAATTTATTTGCTTGCTGATGTTACAGCAGCTAATTCTGCTGTTACAGTTTGGCAATTTGAAATCTTTTTTATACAATCTCTAAGGTATGTGAAAATGTGCCCAGTCTAGAGCCTTACTCATAGTAGGTTCAAATATTGTTTGCTGATTAGCTGGTGAATAAACCCTTCACTGGTAAGCCTTCAATCATCCAATAATTATTGACTGGATAATAAAAATGAATTTGGCACCATCTTCCCTTAAGATTATTGATTATTGACCACTAGCTAAAAAGGCCAACTGCAACATTATGATTTATTTGAATTATGGTTTGTAGGATTTTATCACCACCAGCAGCTCTATAAGGCTCATTGGCCAATGTCTGCTTGGGTTTCTTTCTTGATACTAATACTTCTGCCCTGAGTTTGTTTAATCATTAAACTGAACTGTGCCTACTCATTACTCACTTTATNTCCTCATTTGGTCTAAGGTACAATGTAACTGTCAATATAAACATTTCATAGCCCTGAGTCTAAATCTAGTTTTTAAAGAAAGACTACAAATATCTACTGAACATGAGCCTGGTATATGAACTTCATCTGATGGTGTTCAACTGAGGAAACAGTACCTGCTCCTGTGGTGTGGGAAACATTCATGATGTTAAACTTAGTAAGAGATAAAATGGCCTTTTCAAGTTTGATACATAAATTTTCATCATGCATATGGTAACTTTATGGGTGATTTAAATGTTTCAGTAAATTGGGCCTATTCTTGATTTTCACCTTCAACCTGATTTTAGAACTTAAGCCTATTTAAAGTATGACACCACAATCTACTTTCACCCAAGTGTTACAGCATTGATTATCTTTTCTTCAAATCCAGAGTAACTTCTGTTCTAAGCAGACACTGAAATTCCATGCAAAGCATAACTGTACACTTTCCCTTGAACTCAAGCTAAAGGGGGAAAAACATGGGAATTTGGAGGAGCTGACCAGTCTTTTCCTGTCCTCATGAAATTCTGATCTACTAGAAACTCATACCCAAAATATCAGACTTAGGAAAGTAGGGTGAATAATTTTGAAGAGGTACCTTTTTTAACTACCCTTTTCAAATAAGAGTGATAGTGTACCTGAGCGTGAAACTCCAAATCAGTATCTAAAGTTATTGAGCAGTTAAAGATCAGTAACCTCCCAGAGTCTACCATAGGACTCACAGTGCATTTACCAAAAAGGCTAGACTAGGGGATTGGGTGGGTTGGGGGGACATGCTTTACACTTAAGAGATTATCTGTGAGGATCTCCTTATTTAATAATTGCGTGGAGATTTATTTAATAAAGAGCATGGAGATCCCACAGAGCATTAAATTGTTCTTTTTGTAATAGTACACGAACCCTATGTTCTCATTATATTGCACTTATGAAGTTTCCTGTGTTGTCTAATTACACAAGTTTCAATTTTATTCAATGGAGATTCCAAATTTGCTTTCTCAATTAACTCATGGATATTAGACAAGAGACTTGTGTTCCTTCTGTTGGACAGCAAAATGTGCTCTCTGAACTGTAGGTCGTTTGTGAGATCAGGAAAAAAATGTAGGCTTAAACATCCCCCAATGTACTCTGTAGTCATTTATTTGTATGCTAATCGCACCATTCACCATGATGGGAGTCTGCAACTTTTAGACATCTTTAAAACAATATATTTTAATGTTACTATGGTATTTCCTGGGGACAATAACATTTGAAATTTATGAAATTAATAATAATAATTTCAATAATAAAAATAAAATGTGCCTCATTACTGAGTCCCATTTCAGTTCAGGGTATAAACACATATTCAAACACTTAAGTCTTTCAAACCTGGGACTAAAGTTTGTATATGTCAATTTACTTAGCTTATCAGTTACTCAAGTAAACGTCAGATGAACCATACTACAAAAAGGAGAAATATGTATGTTCACAGAGCCCAGCAGATGGATTCTACTGTCACGAATCCTTGACAGAGTTTTCTAACTTTCCATTTCCACTCTCCAGATCCCCTGCCTCCCTCAGCAATATTGAAACTTGTAGCTTTCCTCAAACTGAGTGGCAAAAAGCAAGCAANCTTTCACTTTGGTAATAATACTAGACTTGCATGAAGTCTTTCTTGCAGGTTTCTTTCCAGATAATTTTAGAAGCCATATAAGCAGTGGTTAAGGCCAGGTACCCTGGAAATAGACCGCATTTTTTTTAACCCCATATTAGCATGTGCTAATGACGTGACCTTGAGCAAATGGCATCCTTGTGCCGCAGTTTATTCATCTATAAAGCAGATTTGCTTGGAAGATTAAATTAACCGATATATGTAAATTGTTTAGAAGGTTGCCTAGTACCAAGTGAGGGCTCCATAAATGTTGTCATGAATTATTATGCAAGTATTCCAAATGAAGTGCCAAGAAATGAGAATGCATCTCTAGGTGAAGATTATTTCTTCTGCTTTACATTATCTAAACATCTTATTTTGGTGGTTTTTAAAGTATGTGCTTTGAAAATCATAAATTGAACTATTAGTTCTTTAGGTTCTTTGTTGACTGACTGGCTGGATTAAACTCTCAGGCTTATTTAGATTGTAAGGCATTTCACCAAGTCATTCTTACCTTCTGATATAATTTTAGACATAAGCAGAGGTGTTCCAGACTTGGCTCACACTCTTGCAAGAGCCTATTGTGTGTGTTCCTTATCAGCTTCACATTTAATAATATCACACTGATAGCCTGAAATCAGGCACAGTGGGAGTATAAACACAGTGAAAACTGGCAAATGTCACAAATGAGAGCATGTTTTTTTCTAAAAAAAAAAATGTGAGCTAGTTATTAAATATTTACCACCATACAATAGGACATAAACCTATTTAAAACAAATAAAAAATCATTCCAGAACTCAACAAAATAAAATTCAAACTGTTCTTTTCCTATTAAAATATACCAGGATGATCAAAATATGAGCTATCTCTCTATTTACAACATGGTTTATATCCATTTTAGTTTTATCCCAATAGCTCTCCAATCACCTAATTACTGTAACTCAGAATTTTCATCTCAATATTAGTCATAAAAATTACCTGTATCTATGATCATTTTGACATTTTGTTCAATAATTACCACAGATTTAAATATTTTAGTGTTTAATTTCTAATTTGAGTATTATAATATTTATATTTTAAATATTCTCAATTTAAAACCATCTTTGGAAAAAAACTCCATTAGCAGATTAAAAGATCAAGTTTTCACTTACTCCAATGACCCTGGTTTAGTGCAATATTCATAGTAACCCAAATGCTATATATATATATTAATGATCTCTCACATGCTTTAATTAGTATCTTAGTGTTCTTTGAAATTAGATGAGTCTTATTGGTCTGTTATTCACATGATAATTTATTAGGAAACATTGTGATTCCTTTTACACAAAGAAGGCCTTCATATCATCTGAATTTTCAGGAAGGAAAACACACTTTCCAATATGTCTTCAGCTGTGAGCGCCTTAGGACACCTTTGTATCCTAAGCACCTAGCTAGTACCTGACACATAGCAGAAGCTCGATTTTGGTTAACTGAAGGATCACTACAAAAATGCCATAAACTTTTCTTCTCTTGACCTGAGAAAGTATAATTTTTCTGAAGATAAAATTATTAAGAACTTGCCATATTCTGTTTTCTAACTGGAAATTTTCCAAGGGATTTTAACCTAGTGATCACTCTACATGTGGGACTATGGGATGAGACTCAACATTTGAGACTCACCACCTCACATCCATTAGGATGGCTACTATCAAAAAACAAAAGACAAGTATCAGCAAGGATGTGGAGAAATTGGAACCCTTGTGCAAAGTTTGTTGGAATATAAAATGGTACCATTGCTGTGGAAAATGGTATGATGTTCCTTAAAATATATATAAAAATAGAATTACCATATGAACTAGCAATTCCACATCTGGACACAGACCCAAAAGAATTGAAAGCAGGGTCTCAAAGGGATATTTGTACACCCGTGTTCATAGCAGCCTTATTCACAATAACTAAAATGTAGAAGCAATCCAAGTGTCCATCAACAAATGAAAATAAGAGGAATGTGGTGCATACATACAGTAGAATATTAGTCAGCCTTAAAGGAAGAAAATTCTGACAAATGCTACAACATGGATGAAACTTGAGGACACTATGCTAATCAAAATAAGCCAGTCACAAAGATAAATACCATATGATTCCACTTGTATAAGGTACTTAGAGTATGTCAGGATTGTAGAGACAGAAAGTTAAATGGTGATGCCCAGGAACTGGGGGGTGGGGAGAATGGGGAACTATTGTTTAATGAGTATAGAGTTTCAGTTTTATAAGATGAAAAAAATTATGTGTATGGCTGGTAGTAATGGTTGCACATTATGAATATTTTAATACCACTAAACTGTACATTTAAAATGGTTAGGATGGTCAATTTTATGTTATATGTATTCTACCACATTGAAATGATTGAAAAACAATTTTGGTATGCTATAAGTATCACAAAGGCTTTTGACAGTCACAAAGTCAATCCTACCCAAACTACACCTAGCATTTGAATAGTGCTTTGGATTTTCAAAGCAGTCTCACAAAGACTATTTCAAGAAATAAAGTTTGTTTTGTCATTCCTATCTTCTTTCTATTATTTCTCCTTCTACTACTTTACCTTATCAGATTTGCAATGTTTTATCACCTGTTTTCTTTTGAGTAACCTCCTTTATATCTATCCCCCTACCATTAGAAGTAAAAACAAAAACACAAAAAAATGTTTCTATAATTTAAAAAAAATCATAAATTTGCTTTCAAAGAGAAACATGTAGGTCTTCACATGAAGCGAGTAAGGGATGACTGAAAAAGAAAGAAAAGTTTGTGAGAGGGAATAAAAGGGAAGAAATGAGAAAGGGAAGGAGGGAGGGAGGGAGGGAACAATTTAAATAGTACTGTAAGGATTCTACCTTCCTATACTCAATGAGCCTATGCCCCATTGTGAACAAAGCACGCTGAAAATGGAAG
>NW_017731904.1:244801-245812 GCF_001890085.2 Hipposideros armiger | reverse complement strand
TTTTAATTTTTTTCTTACATTTTTTAAAAAAGCATCTAATAGGAATCTTTAAGTTAATACAAGTAAAATGCTCACATGGAATGTGACTAGTTTCCGAGCACACTGGGACTTGTTCTATTGGACTTAGTATGACCAAAGACCACCCTGAACTGTTGGGGTGCAGCCCAGTGGTATTATCTAGACTGCAGAATTCACATTTGAGGAAATTGCTTCTGTGAATTATTGTGCTTTCAAACAGCTTATGGGCTCAGTACTTTAAAATGGAACATAATTCATGTTTGAGTATGTACATATTTGTTTAAGAAATAGTTCGACAAATGAAGACTGCTCATTTGAAGGATACAGCACCTCACCTGTATTTCAGAGTGCATCCATCACAGTTAACATGCTTGGTCCATTTCCTTAATAATGTACTTTAGGAAAGGGCAATCCCCACTCTGAGGGCTAGTGATATTGATTTCAAGAGGAAATATAATATGAGCAAGACATTGAAGAAAATGTTAGACTTAAATTAGTGGGAAAAAAGAGGAAAAGATAACCTAGAGTAGAGAGAACTATGAGTAAAAGTGTGGAGACAAAAGATAAGCATATGCCATAACCCACTCATCTTTTTCTCTGTGCTACACACCACAGCAGCCAAGCACTAGAAGAAAGTGTCAGGGCAAACACCGTCCCCAGATTCAGATGGGCCCAGCAATCCCACAATATTTCCGTGACCGTCTCACTGACTCTTTACAATGATTTGTACTTCACCCCAAGAGGATAAACCTCAGATGTCTCCTACCCATTATTCCCCTCCCCCTACTTAAGACAGAAGACCACACATCTCCTACTTTATTGAGAAAATAGAAACAGTCAGAACAGAACCTGCTTTTCTACTCAATACAAAACTCACAAACTTACTTACATCTGCACATAAACTTCTTCCTTCCTGTTATAAGAGATTTGTTTTCCCTTCTAAAACCAATCCCTCCATCTGTGCCTTGGCGCCATTTTCCCCTCATCTCTAAC
>NW_017731904.1:237827-239091 GCF_001890085.2 Hipposideros armiger | reverse complement strand
TGTGGTGCTTCAAAGAGGAAGAAGCATCTGAGCTGAGCCTTCAAAAAAAATGTCAATAGACAAGGAGGGAGAGGAAAAGAATCTTGGGTGAGAGAAAAACATTAAGTATGTGTGAAGGTTAAAAAGGCATGGAAATGACATGTGTTAGAAATGGAGGGACTCAAAGTATACCCAGTCTGTGGTACAGATGGAGACCTACAAGTATGTAGACAATAAGGTTGAAGTGACAGATCGCAGTTACACTGTGAAAGGCATTTCTGACCAGAATCAGGATTTTGGATTTTAATATATAAACACCTGAGAACCTAGAAGTTTCTTTGAGGGAGTACCATCATCTAGTTTAGATTTTAGACAGGTAACTCTGAAGTCATATAATTAGGGAGATGGGACTGGAGAAATAGAAAAAGACTATGCAAGTTATCTAAGCAAATGAAGATGAGAAGCTGAACTAGGACAACAATTGCAATGGAAAGGGGAATGAATACAAGAGACTGTTGATGTAGTTTTTATAGAATTAACATACTGACACTGGGAATGGAGAAGGAGGAATCCAAGAAGATATGAATTTCTTATTAGTTGAACAGTGCTGGAAGTGAAAATGGAGATATGAAACAGTAAAGTGGAGGAAGAGTTTATGGGAGAAGAGAATTTTCTCAAATTTAGAGATCATGAATTTGAGCTGCTAGATCATCCATGAGGGGAGGCAGGTGACAACTTTCTAGGACTACCTGATCCATTTCCACAGTTTAAGTTACTATCATAGTTTCAATTACTATGCTAATGACTCCCAAATCCATATTTATAGCTAAATGCTTTAAACCTCATCCAGCCCTCCAAATATATCCAATCACCAACTTTTCTCAATTCTACTTCCTACATATATTTAAAATCCAGTATCTTCTCCATTTCTAAACCATCTCCTAATTCCAGCCTCTTATTTGGCCTCACTTTAATCTATTTTTCAAACATAACCACAATGATCTTTCTAAAATACAATTCAATTATTTTATTGCTCAATTAAAAACATGGGTTGTGTTTAATAAACTTGAACCTATAAATAATTAAAAAATCACTAAAAAAGCTATCTCCTGCCTTTAGGATAAAGTACAAAATCTTTTATATTGCTTCAACATCCTACCCTACTTGTCTTTTCAGCCTCATCTCTTGTTCACCCACAGGATACCCTATGTTCCAGAAAGCTATCCTGGATTTCTTTCTGTGAACACATGGAAGATATCTTGCTCACCTCTATATATTTATATAT
>NW_017731904.1:230943-234922 GCF_001890085.2 Hipposideros armiger | reverse complement strand
ATACTTGTCAGCTGTGTCACTTTCTCCCCAGTAAAACAAGGGACATATTCCCATCCCCCACTTCCAAAAATATCTGAATGTGAAACAAGCTCTATTCCCCTTAAAATATATTAAACAGTTTAACTTAACAGAAGATACAATTCAAAACATTCAGTATATAAAAGGCATATAATAATGGCTAGCCCTTAATACAGTGCTTCTTATGCATCAGGCCCTGTCTAAAGTGCTTTGATATAGTAACTTATTTAATCATCTTAACAAGTCCGTGAGGTAATATCATTCTTATCTACATTTTTAGATTAGGAAGTTCATGACTCGGAGAAGTTAAATAATTTGCCAAAGGATAGCGCCCACAAGAGACAGAGCCACGATTCGAATTCCGGGAGTCACACTTCAGAGAGTAGGGTCTTCAACTCTACCCTGTGTGCTCAAAACCACCTCCTCTCCCATACCCAGGCTCTGGGAGATGTGTTACTTCATAATTCAGACCACAGTTTTCACAAGATTCATCAGAGCCCACGCTGGCTGCAGTTCCACAAAGGCAGATCCTACACCTTTTCTCAGGCACCTGTTTTCCTGAACATCCCAAGCCTTACGTGGAGGACAGGAGTCCCTTCCCAGAACTATTACCCCTGCACCACTCACTACCAGGTGTCCCTGGGATGTTTGATTCAGGATCTGCTATAACTGCTGACCTAGGAGACCCCCATGGGATAACTTCACGAGTGAGTCCAAGGCTTACTTTTTCTGTTTTGGCGTATTACCAGATATCTCGACACTCTCTGTATTTTTCCCTCAGAGAAATCTCCCATGAGACTCACTCTCCCTTTAACTTCCAAAAGCCTATCAAAGTAGTATGTTTTATCTTAAAAATCTCAATTACATACCTTTATTTTTATATATAATTTAATTTTGTTTTGAGCATGTCTTTTCAACTCATCTCTAAGTTCCTTGGTCAGCCTATGCAGATCAAGTGTTGAGACTCTTTTCTATCACACATTCCATACGGTCCTGTGAAGGACCTGTTATTGAGGTTCAAGAAAGCTCAACGAGTGTGACCATGATTCTTTATCATTTAAAAAAGTCACTTAAGATCTCTCCATTATTTAGATATTTTAAATTTTTAAACAAATTATTCCATATTTCTGTGGTTAATATGTAAATGATGTATGGAGTGTATTTATAAAAATTGCTTGGTTAATTAAAAATAATAATGGAGCTTTACATGATATGATTCAAATACATGTTAAAAATTATGTGCACTTGTTGACTTTTCTGTGTAAACAATAGTACCCTAAACTGTGTTCTCTGACATCACATGGATTTCTAAACTTAAGGAGAAACTTGCAGTGCAGACATCAGTGTGCATAATTTACCAAAAAAGAAACCAATTCTGTAATGGATCTAGCGTTGGTCTTGGCGCTTCAATGAGTGTCATTAACTCTATACACTTATGAGAGCCTCTGTATATTTAAACTCCTTGTCCTCTTGGTTCCGATAGGCTAAAAGTGTTTTATGCTACTGTTTATTCTGATATCACTACTAAGACACAGTTAAAACTAAGACAAGAAAATGTGCCCTCCCATCACCACCACCAAGCTCACAGATCTGGGTGGTGAATGAGGACTAAGCCATCCCAGACACAGCATGTGTGGCCACCTGAAGTGTCTCCGTCCTGACTGCGGTATTAGCATTAAGAGGCTGTCCCTCTTGATCCTGTTTGAGGCTTGAAAGAAAGAAATGGTTTTTCCTGCGGCTCCAAGGGTGTACTCTACTTATGAACAGTACAGGAGCCTACCTCACTCCTGGGCATTCATATTCTGGATTAAGAACTGATTATGAGTCTCAGAAGATGCTGCACTCTGTAGCATTAAAAACTGTATTACAATTAATGGCATTTAGAGGAAAATGAATATAAAATTGGTTCGGTGGCCACAAAGGTTTTTCACATCATTGCCAACTCCTCTCTCTGCTTCCCTTACTTTTTTATACTCCCCTTTCAGCTGAGTGCTGTTGAATAGAATCAAGAGAATATCATGACTCAGTCTCTGCGAATTGATACGCTCATGTAATATCTCTGCTGGGCCCACTGCTAGGCAACCAAGGCAACCATCCATTAACATGCTGTCCAAATGGGTTATTTCAGAATTTTCAATCACTTTCAAACCTCAGGTTAGCTGTCCTTAGGAACTGATAACCTATCTCACAGCCCAGACTGGGATCATTAAGCATACACTTCCCTGCATACCTCCCCTCCCACCTGACGTGTTTTCACTTCATCCATTTCCTCCTCCAAAAACATGAGAGGAAATTTTCCATGTATTCCCAGTATTCCATCTGGCCTGACACACAAAATTTTTGCTTTAGTAAGCATAAATAAATGTTCTCCAGCTGAAATTGAACATAGCTTGAAGCAAAACAAAACTCCTAACTTCAAAAAGTAAATAGTTTGCATTAGTGAGGTGTTTTGGTAGCAAGAACCAGATATTCTATCTGTTATCCTTGGGGAAAAGGAAATACATGAACTCAAACTGTAACCTAACAAAACCCTAGAAACAAACATGGTCTGGCTAGCTTCTAATGGAAACAAAAGACCTACTCTGCTTGTCTCTGCTGAGCACATTCTACATCTCTTTCTCCATTGGCCAGTATGCTTTAGTATAAATTCCAGCGAGAGGTGGTCTCATTGACTGAACTAGTTGCCTTTGTCCCTATTGGATAGGGGTCTTCATAAAAAGCCACTATGGGTTCTGTTGCCCATCCTTCATCCTATCACAGGCTACTGCTTCACAAAGAGCAGCCTAGAGCTTCTTCTCTAAACTGTGAGCTTTAGAGAGAACAGTCTTGGTTAGGAAGGGCCATTGGGCAGAGCAGGCACAATGACTGTCCCAATAAGTACAACTGTGATGCCAGTGGAAATGCTGGTGACAACCAGAGAAAGTGTTCCAGGACTCCACGTCACACACACAGGAGCCAGAGGCGCTGACCACCTAGGGTGTGCAGTCACAATGCCAGAAATGCCCAGTGTTCTNGTCCAGAAATTCTGACATTAGAGATCTTACCATTTCTAACTGTTCCATGCTGAATATGCCTCTGCTACAAGAAAAGATGGGGATAGTAATACTACCATGCTGACTTCACTGGTTTATGATAAAGTTAAATTATTAATCTCCAAGCACTTTGACAATTTTATTGGTTTTTATTTTTATTATTATTGCTGCTTCTATGGGATATGGGAGGTTAAAAAACAAGCGTTTTTATTCACTTATGTTTATAAACTGAACGGCATTGCTATGTAAATTTAAGTTTCTACATATTTGTAGAATTAACCAAGTAAGCTTAACCAAACTTAACCATGCAAGATTTTATTTACATTTAGTCTGAGGTATTTTTGTTTTTTGTGTGTGTTTATTTGTTTTGCTAAGATGATACCTGCAGGATTGCCCGAGCTAAGTGAAATCCAAGACCTGAAATATGTTTACGATAATCTTCGTCCACAAGACACAGACCTGGAAGCAACAAGTCATTTTACCAAGTAAGGGTAGCTGTATGAGTGTGCATTCATGTGCGTGTACAGACATGTTTCACATTTGCGATGATTTCGGGTGAACAGTTATTGGTGTGAAGCTGTCATTTCCAAAACCAGCTTGTGTCTTCCTTGCCAAGTGGGAGAAAGGAAGCAATGTGAATGTCCAGCACAAGGCCTTAGTCAGTGATTCCATTGCATGCTATTGTTTCCTTACCAGTCTCTTCATCTAACACATTGCTCAGTGAGAGGTCACTGAAAAGAGCAAGGGCTGACAGAAATAAATTGGCTGTTCGACTTGAACTATGTCCAGAAAAACAATTTGGAAAAAGAGATTTATGATGAGTTATGGACTCACTACTTTTCATCTGTAAGACAATACAGTAATGTGTCATTGCTTGAACAGAGCAATTATAGTGCTTATAAATAGTCCCTTACAACTTACAAATAGTC
>NW_017731904.1:222932-227028 GCF_001890085.2 Hipposideros armiger | reverse complement strand
ATGGTTACGGGCTGAGATAAGCCTCTTTATGCTCAAATGTCTCAAAACATAGTTCGATGGCTTTCTATCCAGTTCCTCTTTATAAATGAGAGTATGGGACAGGGGTGCAGATCTCTAGGTTCATTTATTATTAAATTTTCTTGATGCTTTGTTAGTACTTTGTACTTTGTATCTCATGGATTCTTGTAATTCCACAAATAAGTAGGTCAAAGTTTTCCTTTGCCTTAGTTTAGCCATTGGTACCTGCAAAAATAAAATGCTCATAAGAAAGAAAAAAAAACGAAGAAAAAAAACCAGAAACTAGAGGAATTAGCAATCATGATGTTCAACTTTTCCTAAATTAAGAAAGCAGATTCAAAGGAAAATGCAAAGCGAAATTTCTCCTTCATTGTGAATGTCTCCCATTTTTAAAATTTAATTTTAAGAACTAATTTGAACAAACTGACTTTATAAAGCACTTTTTTTTTTTACACTGCAGGTATAACAGCTTTTACAATGCGTACTTCCTAAATTGCATGGCACAGTCACACTCACTACAATGTTTGATAGCTTGGTTGCTGTTCCAAATGTCTGCTATAGGAGAGTCACTGTTTTTGAATTATATGTTATATTGAGAATTTGCCCAATTTGCCTAAATATCAAGTCAGCATACACCTTAGCTATTAGCTTTAAAAAAAACGATATTTTGAACTCTTCGAGAGACTATCAGTCTAAAGGTTAAAGGCATTTGAAAAGTTTAATGTATCCACCAAGGAGTATCAGAAATCATTAGTTAAAAAAGATGAATAGTCCAGATGGTGCTGTTTCACGACAGCTGTTATAGCCACAACAGCTATGTGCATCAGTCAATCCTCACTGGTATTCCTGACCCTGTGCATAGCATAAGATGCTATATTCCAGGAATTTAGCAAGGAACTGGACTAATTTACTAATTTAAAATAATTTACTATTTTTAAATATACATTTTTGTTTTTTAAAAATTTTTATTACTTTAATTATAGCACCATTTATCATTATTGAGTTTTCTGTATTACTCCATGTTAAGATTTATTTTCTTGCTTTGCATAACAGTTTTATTTATTTTTTTAGATTTCATTTCAATATCATTAATAAAATAAGCTGGCTTTGGGAGGGGTGAGTAGAGACCTGGAATATCTTGTCACCAGCATATTACTTATACATAATAAGACCAGTCCATCAACTTTTCGTTTGTTCCTTTATTCTATTTGCTCTGATTTGGCCAATTTTTGGAAGGCATCCCCATAAAAAAAATTTGAAGAATTATTTATTCATAGTCAAGGCCGCGGAGCCTGGAATCCTTGCTTGTATGCAGAGGTTGGTATCTGTGATGACATATACAGAAGACTTGCTGACCTTGTAGATGAATTCTGAAGACTTGAAACTTCAACTGGGAAAACAGCAGAGTTTTGCTTTTTGTTTTTTTGGTGTTTTGTTTTGTTTTTGGTTCCCCCCTGCCCCACCAAGTTCTAAACTCTGAAGCAGCAGGAAAAAAAAAAAGGAAGAAAGAAAACAAAGAAGAAACTCTAAAGTTGCCTCTTGCTCTAATCCCTATCTAATATCTCTTTTGTAGGATTTCAAGAGAGTTTACCACACTTTAGCTTTCAGAAAACCATAATTTGTACATTTGTTTTCTCTCATATCCCTCTATGTGTAGTTTGCTACCTTTGGGGCTTTTTTATTCGTGTCTTTACTTAACTGGTAGTAATCTTTCTGAAATAATATTTGCATAATATTATTCTATTTCCAGTGACTTTTCATATGTTGCCTCCCTCATTTGATCCTATCAACAATCCTGGGGGATGGCATAGTTTAGTCATGAATTATGTTTTATAGATAAAACAGCTGAGGCTCCTGAAGGCTAAATGACTTTCTTGAGATCACAGGCAGAACTAATAAGTGAGTTCAAAATAGAACAAAATTGATTTCTTGTATAATGGGTGCTCTTCCCTGGGCCCTCAGCAAACTCAGAAGGGAGAAAAAAATCCTGCATATGAAGCTCCTATTGCTCTGATAATCTCAGATAAATATAGATAGTCTTTACCTTTAGCATCTTCAGATTAGTTGAGAGAACATGGTAAGAAAATATCTAAATGCTTATAGCTGTTTCTGTAATTAGGGTTCCATTCCATCAAAGCCACAAGGATTAACATGAGATATCCTTTTTTAGTATCTATTGTACTTCTTTTAACCTTTTTGTTTTAACCTTTTTTAGAATATGAAACTTAAATTTTTGTGTTCACATATGTGTAAATATACATTACAAACATGTGCAACTAAAATCACCAATTATTCTCTTTTCTATGTCAGACAATCTTGAATTTTAAAAAAATAAAACTCCATGGAGAGAAACTTTAAAAAAAATGTATACCCAGAATGCACTAGCAATGATTATTCATTAAGTTTATTTTAGAATGGTAAATTTTTGGTTAAAAAATATGGATTTGAGTACTTATTGGTTCAATATAATATGGGGGAGGAAGAAATTTCCTCTATGTTCAAGGTTCTTTCATCTGATCTAATAATCAAATAAACATAAGACAGATTAAAAAAATAACCAAATGTACTTACATACATATGTATGGGAACCCCACCTACATGGCGAGTGAGGGACCACATGTACATGAGAGGTTCAGAGACAGAAAGGGAAATTGAGGTGTATATGGGCATTCTGAGCTAAGGATGAAGTACAGTACCTTGGGGCTTCAGAAGGAAAGTGCAGGGAGAGCACATGTTCAGTAATTATTAGTTTGCCATCCACATAGATAGGTAAAAAGTCATTTCTGGTTTTAACTCTTACTGTGGGCCAGCCTCCTAATTTAAATTACTCTAAGGTGAGGGGCAGAAGTTTCTTTTGAGTCCACAGGGTCTCCGTTGCATTCAGGTCATAATCATCCCATACCACTGAGCTGCATCTTGGAGTTGCTCCCTCTGAACCCCTATAATAAACTTGTGACAAAATAGGAATGAACTTGATAAAATATTTTATAGGCTTAAGTATGAGGAAGTGCTGGTCAGAGATTATAAATTCAACATTAGACTATTACTTTTCTTCATGGAATAAAATAAATTATGACAAAGTTACAGTCATTTGTTTTTCCCTCTGAATGGTTAAGAGTGACTACCAGAGTTGGATACTCAGTAACTCCAATACAAAAAGAAAAAAAAGTAATGATTACCATTATTATTATTATTATTATTATTATTATTATTATTATTACACATGACAAATCACTTAGTAAAAATGAAATTTGAGAGTTAAATGAAATTTGTTCTTGGGGAGTGAGTCATTTCTATTTATATATGATAAAATTATAGTGTCAATGGTAAAATAAGATAATTCTCATGAGAAGTCCTTCACAGAAAAAATCTTTTGAGCAATATTTCCCTGATACTACTAAAGTGACTGACCAGTAAGACAGGTGTTCCATCAAACTGCAAAATGATACAAACAACTTCAGCTATAGAAAAATGCTCTTGTTGAAATTTCCACCAAATGTTGCCCAAGAGCCTTCACTCAACCACCATTCTACAGCACTATAGGCATTTCTCTTCAATGGTTATTCTGACATGGTTCATGAAGCAAGGAAAAACTTTTGCCGTTTGTGGTTACATACTAATATAAATATGAGTTTAAAAATATTTCATCTGAGAAAAAAGAAATCTGCCTCGATGCTGAACCTGACATGGAAGATTAGCACTCCAAAATTCAACTCAATTTTCTGAGACTGATAAACTCAATTACACATTTACACACACATAGCTAAGGAAATCTATTTGTAGCAGTGGTTCTGATGATAAGAAATTTAAAGTTTTTATACCATCTAAAAGGTGCATGTGTTATGAAGTGGAATAGAATTTGTACACATTTTTAGGATAGGACCTGAGGCTTAAGAAATTTTGTGCTTATTATAGTCACCTTTGGACCTGGTTGCAAGAAGTACCATAAATTTTTTTTCGGCCTGAGCATTATTTCTACTTAAAAATCAAAGAATTATTATGCCTTTGTCCCACCTGGGAATTCCACACTAAATCTATTGGTTTATTCCTTTCTAAAGACAAAGCTGAAAGACTATTC
>NW_017731904.1:218287-220542 GCF_001890085.2 Hipposideros armiger | reverse complement strand
AGTATTGACACAGAGATAGACATATAGGAAGGATGAAGGGGAACGTTCACATTTTACTTGATATTTTTCTGTGTTGCTTAAATTATGTATTATAAAAAGTAAAGTTTTCTCATGACTGAATTTCTTCATAAAACAGGAAGAGTAAATAGAGTTGCAAAACCCCAAAACTATGAACAACATGCTCAACAAAACTAGGTAATAAGGTATTCCCAAGAACCCTAAAATACAAACAGGTAGGAGCATACCATTCATTTACAAGACCTGTACATCTTATGGGAAGAATCTACGGAAGCAATATGTAATTTGACTGACCTGAGAACAGGACTCCAAAGAGCACACATTCACTGAAAAGCTAAGCAGGCCAACTTGAGAACAGCAGCTGAAGCCGGGAGGGATTTTTCACACACTCCAATTCACAGGGAAGAGCAAGGGATCTGTGGCGAATCTGAAAAGGTTAAAGAAGTCTGTGAACTTTGACAGGTAACTGGAGTTCCCTTCCAGGTAAAAGTCCCACACTGAAGAGAAACCACCAGGAGTATAGTCCAAACTAAGAGGAGAAAAATCACTGGAGTAAAGGAAAACAATAATATATTAAAAAATTGTGGGTGAACATAGAAGCAAAGGAGGAATATTTCAGAAAGTATGATATAGTATTTTTTTTTATCACTCTGTAATAGCCAACAGTAAAAGGAGCTGCAGACACTTGAAAACTATTCCTTCCTGAAAGTTCAGGAATGGTAATTTTGTATTAAAATGAACAAGCAAAATGAATCATGTTTGAATGTTATACAGAATTATAATAAGAAAAAGAGAAACAAGATGCAAAATAAAATCCCTACAATGACAGTATACCAGAAAGACATTCCCACCAAAAGGATAAATTGTATCCTTATATTTCAAGTTAAGCGAAAAGGAATTAAGAAAATGACAAAGATATGAAGGAACTATAATGATCACATTTTTAAAACCTCAGGAATGAGGTGATTGAATCCAAGAAAGAATTATAAATTTAAAAAAACATAATTNGTTGCAAGGTGAGTGTTATTAAAGCACTATTTGTTTTCACCTGTTAATCTGCCACCTGAGAGATGGGAGATGGATTTAGGTGAATGTGTACCTTAAAACGATAGGCTTATCATCAAAGTTTATCCTTCATCTCCAGTATTCTTACATCTTAACTATTGGGCGACTCAAGAGTAACGCATGAATATAGTTGAGATTTTGTGAGGGTGAGTACATTAGAACTTAATATTTATGGTTCATAGGCCTATCTTCATGAGAAATGAGTACATACTGTCACCCTAGAGCTTTCCACCCTAACACATAAAATATATTCAGTAAATAGTTATTGAATGAAGGAGTGTATAGTAGGGTCTCCATAAGTCATGATTAATAGTATAATTCTACTATTATGATCTTCATGTCTTTAACTACTGATGAGGAAAGAACTAAATGTTTTATACTGTACTATACATCCATAAATTCAAAGACCATCTTTAGAAATAATGAACACTGTGTAAATGAAGTGATCAGTCATATTTTAATTTTTGTAGCAAATTTTGGCCTAAATTGATGTGTAATAATGGAAAAACTTGGAATGTATTCAAAAAAGTCTAGTACCAGAACAGGATAAATGGGCCTGAAGTTTTATAAAATTGAGGGGAAAATTATTAAACATTATTGAACTACCTTGTTAACACTGAGGACATGACAGATTAGCTGTAAAGAAGGCATTACAATGGTGATAGAAGAAACCCAGGAAAGTTGTGCTTGATCACAGTCAGCATCCATTTCTCTTAGAAAAATTTAGTAAGCTCAGAATAAAAATAAACATCATATTTTTAAAAGTGAAAAATTCCAAGCACTTCCATCAATGTCAGGAAACAAATAATGCATTCTATAGTGATAGTAAAGCTCTATATTTAAGCTTTATTATATTGTTATTTTCCAATTGAATAAGACAACAAATAAAACAATCCCAGAGAATTAACCAAAAAAATTGGAATGACAAGTGTTCGGTTAAGTAAGTAGTTACAAGATAAACATTTGAAACTCAGTACGGAAAAGATTAAAGGAAAAACATTATCTTCACCTCAATAGACACAGAAAATGCAGTTAATAAAATTTAGACTCTCTCATTTTTAAAAACCCTCTAGAAATAGAAAGGAATGCCCTTATCCTAAAACTAAAAACCTATAGAAAACATTGCACATGATGGTAAAATATCGAAAGTGTTTCTTTAGTAATCAGAAACA
>NW_017731904.1:213065-214292 GCF_001890085.2 Hipposideros armiger | reverse complement strand
ATCAGTTACAATTTGAGCAGAAAGCCATTGTCACTAAGGAGGCTCTTCTAAGGAGAAATCATAACAACCAAAGCTATTAAAAGAGAACCATCAAAGAGAACAGTCCCTGACTGTGGTAGAATATAAATCAAGGGCTAATGAAAGTGTCCACAAGAAAAGAACAGCCGAAATGAGGCAGTGTGTTCCCAAAACATAAGGTTATGAAATCTTTATATACTGTGTTTATAGGTAATTTTCCCATTACAAATTGCATCTCTTAGCTTTCATGATAATTTTGCAGAAAGGGTCTTGCTGCGTTCAGTTTACATAAAATCAGGTTTTAGAACGTATCACAGGTTGCTATTGCTGTCTTTTGATTTTTGCCTATTTATTTTCTGCAGCTGTATCTAATCCAGGTGATACGCAGTAACAACGAAACAAGCCTGACAGAAAAATCATTTGATCAGTTTTCAAAACTTCACAGCCAACTTCAGAAGCAGTTCGCATCCCTGACTCTCCCAGAGTAAGGCACTCTCCTCCACAGTGTTTGCCTTCAGCGCTTGTCCTTGAACATAAGGAAAATTATGTTTATGGGATTTTCTATTTGTGGGCTGAACAAAACATTCTGACTCTAATGCCATTGAACCTATCCCAGCAGAGAGTCTGAATTGCTCTCAGAGTAAGGAGCCTTTTGTCTCATAAAAGAGAACAAGGTTTGCAATTTTCTCTTGGCTTCCAGCCACTGATTGTAGACAGAAAAATTCAGAACCGATTTCATGTTTCATTGGTTATCAGGAAATTTGTTTTATTTGCCTGTTTTAAAATTTAGTCTTTTTAGTTTTTTCCATAATAATAAAATTTAAATTGAAAGTGCAGAACTGAATTGGCTAAATCTCCTCTTTCAACAAATGATTACAATAAAAAGTTTTGATATATTTGCTGTACGAAAGAAATTAAACGTCTTAATAGCAATTAGTACAATATATCAGTAACATTTATGAAAATAAACTCATTTTTGTTGTCATGAATTATTAACTTTGATTTGGATTATCTAAATTTAATTTGTTGTTATGTTCCTTTTGAAACAATCTTGAAAACCATTGCTTCCATTTGTGTTATAATAGAAAAAAATATTAAACATAAGCAAACTAAAAACATGATGAAAATAACTGCAGTTCCAACAAACCTTCTAAAATGTATCACTTAGAACTAGCCAAATTTAGGTCATAGACATTGTATCTTAACTTT
>NW_017731904.1:210977-212125 GCF_001890085.2 Hipposideros armiger | reverse complement strand
CTAACTTACCGAGAGGAAGCCCTACGAGAATTAAGTAAACCTGAGCTGGAAAGTATGATCAGAAAGAATCATGAAGAATAAAATTCAAATCACTCACAGTGGGCCCCACATTGGACTATTTGTATCTCCAGGTTTCTTCCAAGAGTACACAGGCATGGAAACCTTCCTCAAAATTAATGGTCTACTTTAAAATTAATCTGCATGAGAGGGATTGATTTCCTTTCCCTCTTCTACTTTCATCATTTCACCAATCATCCAGACTCTTATTTTGTTACATTGTCCTGGGGAGTAAAAAAATCTCTGAGGGTCAAATAAAAGGAAAATCAAAATACTGGTGTTGGTATTGAGAAAACGAATTACTCTAATAACCAGGTTTTCAAATCTGTTTGCCAGTCAGGTGTTTCCTAATCTTTGGTCTGAACAAAGCGAAGGCAAGAAATTATGTCACTGTCAGATAAAAGATCATAAAAAAATCATTTTAAGAACTGATTGCTAAGTTATATTTGGCATATAACTCAAAAGCATTTCAAAAAATTGAATGACAGTACTATAGCTGAATTATTCAATTCTCATGTGTTTATTTATACACAAGGTACTTTTAGTACATATTTCTATAAAAACATCAACAAAGGAATGGAATGGATGTTGAACTTCATTTTATTCTAGCAAAGGAAACTTCATCACAGATACACAAATTAGTATTTAAAGCCAGCCCAATCCATCTACTTATCAAATGCATTTCTACGTTGGATTACTTTTGTGTGGTACTAATTTTCATGATAACTAAATCTGGATGAAAATGTTTAATATGTTAAGCCCTAGAACTGCAAGATACCTTTAAAAAATAAAATAAGTATTTAAATACACAAACATGTTATTTTGGACTTCCTTGACATTTCCAACAGGAAGCAGTGGCCTGGATGGCCTGCAGTTGTCACATAGTGCTGTGTGTTTGTTGACAACACTTCACTATCCCCCATGTTCCTTTCCCCGGGAAAAGGTCTATGCCAAAGAAGCAGAAATATGAAGGAGACAGAGCAAGACTGTCATCAGAGGAAGTGCTAGATAGTTCCTAAAATGATATATTTAACTAACAAAATTCATTGCCAAATGTTAACCATTAACAGGTCATCTAACCCAATAACTGG
>NW_017731904.1:199455-205276 GCF_001890085.2 Hipposideros armiger | reverse complement strand
ATATAGTAGATACTCAGGTATCCTATTATTAATTTTTAGCAAATATGGACTCAAGAACATTGTGCTACATTACTTCCAGGTTGACAGACTCTCAGCTGGAGGTGCTGTTTGGTATCAAAGGACAAGTGCCTGAGCACTTAACGAGGTATACTTAATTCCGAGTGAGGTAAAGAAGGCATCCCAGACAATATGGCATTCAACTTGTTATTAAAGGGCAAATAGGAGGAAGTAAATAGAAATTGGGAGAAAGCTGTTACAGTTACAAACCCATCAGTACTAAATAAATATTAAGTGAATAATAACAGAATCACTAGCGAATATTAATCTATGGGATTTACATTGTGTTTTAAAACCTAAAGGAATTGAAAGGCTGCATCTGAAAAGTATTTAGCAGTGGTCTCATTTATCCTTATATCTTACAATTTTTTTTCCTTTTAAACAAATTAGCTCATGCTTCCAAAACATATAACTTATTTATTTATACTTTTTATACATAAACTACTAACCTAATCATTAATAAATGTTTTAAAATTTGTAGAAAAACAGAAAATTTCAAAAAAAATTACATGATGCTACAAAATAAATATGTAATTTTTGATATTTTTTCCTCACTCCAATGTATAGTCCCACCTGAACCCCTTGGCTTGACAGAAAACAATCTTGAGAATCCTGCTAGCTGCCAGCTTGGGGACAAGCTCCACTGGTCACCTAGTACCATGACCAGGAGCACTGCCAGGCCATGCTTATAGAGGATAATCAAGGCTGCTTAATTCATTTCATTAAGTTTCAAGCCCTTTTTCCAGATTCAAGAATATATAATGTTGATGAATTTTAATGCTCTCTCCTAATCTGACATTCCCTGAGGGCCATGTCCATTCACTTAAGCTGTAGTCAAGGACCACATGAATGTGGCAGTCGTCTGTATGGGAAAGAGCTGAGGGGAAGGTGGATGAGACTGTCATCTTTGCATGTCAAAGGCTGCCTTACTGATGATATATACTAAGCTGTTTTAAAGACTATGCCTATCAGGAAAACTGACAAAATATATAGTAACCGTTAAGGTGTCAGGCTTTAGCCTATTTAGGCAGAGTCAAGTAAGTGCAAAGTGCAGAGGCTTCTATTGTAATTACTGGTCCTGATGTGAATAGGATGAATGTTAAGATCTGTCTTCGTATGGCATCAGGCCATCCATAGGGAACTCCTAAAAGGATCCGTCCACAGAGCAGGTTCAAGTGTTACAGACTGCTATTATGAGAGGGGAAAGCAAAGGACTCAGATATACACAGATAGGGAAGACTTGCAAAGGCGCAATTTAAATTTAGCACAGCAAGGGTTAATGAATATTCTTGCCCATCATAGTCATAGCTGCACAGACAGATGAACAAAACTGCCAAACATGGCGCTCACAGTTTTCATTATATTCACATTTCCTAATATGCCAAATTAAAGTGCTATTGTGGAGACCCCAAGAAGAGATGTTTTTATTTTCATTTGTGTTGTTTTAATCTCTACTGGTCAGTAGTTAGGGCAAGGATGGCTGAAGAAAGTTTAGGCACCAAATTGTTTTTATGTTGGATAAATTAAGGTCTAGTATTTGAGTGGGAAAAAAATAGAGGAGAAGAAACAAAAAGAGACATTTATATCACCAAACATGAGATACTACTGTGAAGTTACAGATCCTAGAAATGCTCCAAGTGGGGATATGTTGCCATCTTTTAGTACTGGACTTCCTAGGAGGGAATCTCATTTTGTCCCATGCTAGTTTCATATGAAAGAAAGCTGTTATTATCAGTGTGACTTCTCCTAAAGTAACACTCCACTAATTAATTGAATTGAATTTTGCACAGTGAGTATTTACAGTAAAAAAAAAAAAAACCTTCCTGAGATGTAAAACCTACATCTCAGTTATCAGTTGTCCTTTCTGTACTACAAAAATAAAGTAGTGCTATATTAACAAAAGTCAAATCAACAAAAATTGAATGTGTACACAGGAATATTAGCTGCTGCTTTTATAAACTGCTGTCTCAGTCACTCAGCAAATGAGTATTGATTACGTATATTGTATATTCTCTGCCAGGGGTGCCAAAAGAGGACCTGGAGATCAATTGTTTCAGAACGACTTGTAGAAGTTTTAAAAAGTATGTTCTAAAGCTTCATCCTTAGACATCCTGGCTCTATGGATAAAGGGTGATATCTAGATATCTGTGTTACTTTTTTTTTTGGTAGCACTACGGTTTATTAAGCTCTGCCTTAGTACGGGCGCTGGGGCTTTCCCATGGTGCTCTTGATATATAAAGCTCGAACATTCTGCCAGTTCTTTTTGAGCAATGATACCAAGGAAATTGACAGCTAAGTGGATGTTGTACACAAGCTCATCATCTGTCATTTTCATGTGGCCAACTGCCACTGCCAGACAAAGCACCTTCTTCGTCTGGAACTTGATGGTGGATTTCACTTCATTGACTTTGGCCACCATATTCTCATTGTGGGTCAGCAAGGAAGGGAACTTGCCAGCTTTATTCAGGCCTGGGCCCAGGATTCGTGGAATCTGCTTGATCAGAGACTCTGAAGCGAAAAAGGCATCATACTTCTTGGCCAGCTTTTTGACCAGTTTCTTATTCTTGTTGAGTTTCTTCAGCGCTTCAATGTCCATGTGGGGGATATCCACAGCCTTGGCCTCATCACAGTGCTGCTGGTCCCCCAGAACACATATGGAGAACTTGGGGCGGAGAGTGGATTTAAGCCTGACGGTGCCTGAGAAGCGTCTGTCCTTCTGAAGGTCATATTCTTCAAGCTGATCTGCAGCTCCACTGTCTCCAAAAACTTCCGGCGCTTGCGCTGGTTTCTGTGCAGGACTCCCTGCTCTGCCTCGTACAGGGTGTCGTGGGAGACTTTGCTGCTCATACTGCCTCACACCGCGAAAACCAGAAAAGAGCTGTGTTACTTTTTAAGAACTCAAGTGACTCCGATACGCAGCCAAGTTTAGGAAATTCTACTCTAGAAAGTAGAAAGCTGAATCAGACATGGTTGCTGCCCTAGGGAGAAATAGTCTTTGTCAATATTGTGGGTTAATATGTGCCGGTGGCCTCATAAAGACTTTCATAACTTTCCACATTGGACTTTTCTTTTCCTTAATCCTAAGGAGCTTCATGGATCTTGATACAATACTTACTACGCATACAGGGATAGAACAACAATACTTTGACTGGAATGTCATCAGATGTGGATTAACATTAACAAGCAGTGTGACCTGACTAATTACCCAGGTTCCCTGTGATGCACGATGTGCTCAGTTTTCAAAGATCTTCAAATAGATTAAGATTCTTAAACTTTTGTATTACTGATACAGTGCTTCCCTCTCCTCATATACATTAACAAAGTTATCTACAAAAACATTAAAATCTATAAAGCCAGGGATGGAACATAAATATTTTAATTATTTTAAGTGATATGACCAGCTTAGAGGCAGTTAGTATATACACACAAGTCTCCTCTTCTAATATTAGGTTGTTGGGAAAGTCACGACGCATTTTTGCAATGAAAAGCATAGAAAAATTACGTCATGATTTTTCTGACAACCCAATAAAATAAAAGATTTAAAGTAAATTTATAGTATTTGTGCCAAATACTCCTGTGATAGGATAATCCTCATGTCTGGACCTAGAAAAATCCTTCTAAAAATACTTTTCTTCTTTCATAGTTGCTTGTCATATATCAATATAAGAAAATCAAATCTTATTATATCTATATACTCACATTCTATTTTTAGTTGTATGGTACATTTATTTGTAACTATATAAAAGTATTTTGCATCATTATATGTAACATTGTAAAGATTTAAAAATTCTTACTGAGCACTTACTATGTACAATCCTCTAGATTAAGAGCTTTAAATTGGTTGTAGAGCACAAATTGGAGAGATTGAAATAATTAAATATATACTTTACTCTCAATGAGTTTCTACTATGGTGATAAATACAGACATGAACATAAATAATATATAGCAGTGGGTGGAAAAAAGAGATAAAGGAAATAGAAGATACAGCCTGAAATTAGATATTATTATGTGCTTTTCTAAGGGCATCCTCCGTTGTAAGAAGTCTTGTTTTTGTGTCAAGGAAATGAGCTAAAGAAGCTGCTTTAAAGTCCAGTAACATGCATTTAGGTATCAGAGTCAAGTTAAGCGGGAGTTTTCTGGGGTTGGTCTAATAGAGCAGCCCAGATAAATAGGTACCTGTAAATCTGAGTCTCTCTCTCTCTCTCTCTCTCTCTCTCTCTCTCTCTCTCTCTCTCTCTCTCTCTCNTGCAGCTTCTGCCAAGTTCTCTTGTGATATTCACTGTGGGAGCCTTCAGCTGCCATGTAACAAATTGAGCTACTCTGAGTCTGCCACGTGGAGAAACAACACAGAGAGATCAAATAGAGAGATGGCCAAGAAACACAGCTGTTCCGGTGCCCAGCTGAGGTTCCAGCCTACAGCCAGCATCAACCTCACAGCCCTGTGGGGGAAAGACTCCAGCCGCAACCACCAAATGACTGCCACCTCATTAGGGACCTCAAGCAAACACACTGTAGGTGAGCCCAGTCAGATCCAGGACTGAGAGACAATAACATAAAAGGACTGTTGTTTAAACAAACAACGAAGTGATAGACCACCTAAGTTGTCTGTATTTTCATTATTGTATTGTATTCTATTATATGAATATAATTCATTTGTAGATTCCTCCGTACATAGACATATGGAACACATCCCATTTGGGGTTATTACAAATAATGCTGCTATGAACAGTCTCTTACGTGTGTGCCTCCTAATTGCACACATGTTGGTCATACACCTAGGAGTAGAATTTCTTGATTGTAGTATATGCTTGTTTGTTTGTTTGTTTGTTTGTTTGTTTTCTCTACTCTCTGGAAGAGTTTGTATAAAATTGGTTTTATTTCTTTAATTTGTAAAGCCATGTAGGTCTAGAGATTAAATTTATTGAAGAATTATAGGGAAATTCACATTTTCTATTTTTTCTTGGGTCTATTTGTTAAGTTATAGTTTTTTTAGGAATTTTTGCTGACTTATTGGCAAAAAGCTATTTATAGTATTCTCTCATAATCCTTTTAACATTTACAAGATCTGAAGAGTTGTTCAGTCTTCCATTCTTCACATATGTCATTTGCTGATCAGTCTTGTCATGGGATTATGAATTTTACTAATCTTTGCAAAGAATGAAATGGCAGATTTATTGATCCTCTCCATTGTATTATTTTTCTATTTCTTTTTTTTAAAAAATCCTTATTATGTCCTTTCTTCTACTTCCTTTGGTTATATTTTGCTTTTCTAATTATAGCATCCTGAGATAGTTATTTAAGTTGTTTATTTTCAACCTATACATTTGGCCTCCAATATAGTAGATACTCAGGTATCCTATTATTAATTTTTAGCAAATATGGACTCAAGAACATTGTGCTACATTACTTCCAGGTTGACAGACTCTCAGCTGGAGGTGCTGTTTGGTATCAAAGGGCAAGTGCCTGAGCACTTAACGAGGTATACTTAATTCCGAGTGAGGTAAAGAAGGCATCCCAGACAATATGGCATTCAACTTGTTATTAAAGGGCAAATAGGAGGAAGTAAATAGAAATTGGGAGAAAGCTGTTACAGTTACAAACCCATCAGTACTAAATAAATATTAAGTGAATAATAACAGAATCACTAGCGAATATTAATCTATGGGATTTACATTGTGTTTTAAAACCTAAAGGAATTGAAAGGCTGCATCTGAAAAGTATTTAGCAGTGGTCTCATTTATCCTTATATCTTACAATTTTTTT
>NW_017731904.1:192604-195390 GCF_001890085.2 Hipposideros armiger | reverse complement strand
CACACACACACACACACACACACACACACACACACACAAATCTGTCAATTAAAAAAAAAGACATAAATAGCCACAATTATAGACTACCCCAGTATATCTACTAATAAGATTGAAAGCCATCAGTTTAAACATCCTAGTCCTGTATTTCCCTGGCTTTTGTTTGATTAATTTTACTCTCGTCTCTCAAACTGATAGAAACTTCTTCTTTTTCTTTCAGTGTTTGCAGTTTCATTCTACAACAAATTATAGTTGTGATAACAAGAATTCCTTTTGCTTCTTTAAATTCTGCTGTATTTTGGTGGAATTGTATTGTGAACTGAATAAGATCTGTATAAAGAGCAATAGGACTATGTAATAAAGCTGTAGTAAATGGTTGCAGTAGCTAAACAAATGTGTATCCACATTTGAGTTTAGCTGAGATATACAAACAGCAGTTGTTTGTGAACTCTATAAAGCCATATTAACTGTGACTTTTAGCTCTTCTCAGTATTGTTGCTCATTTCTAGAAGTCCCTTAAAATAAGAAATGATATTGCTTAAGGCTTAAGCAATGTCATTTTTTTAAAGCAGGAATCAAGTGCCAAAATAAATCCAAATGGGTGAATCCTATCTTAATAGTGAGCATATGTTTCTTGTTCCCTGCTTGTTAAACCCAGATGTTAATTACTACATTTGTCACTACATTGCTCTTTTCCCATTTGGAGCTGGTTGAGATTATGTTGCAGGCAGGATAAATGTCATATGTGTACCATCAATAAAACCAAGATTCTTTTTCAGAGTCTGGTAAAATACTGATGATATTTTCAAACTAGAATTATAGAAGATTCTTTAGACGTTCACTGTTCTTCACAGTGTCATCCTTCCATGTAACTCCAACACGAATATAATAGGTCGAACTACATTAAAGTCTGGACATTCTGATAAGCTACTTTATGAAAAAGGCAGTAAAATACAATTACTATTCAATTTTTATTTAAAACCCTTATGGGAATTCATTTTTAAATTCACATTTTTACAGCACTTCATAGTCTTTGAGAAATAGATTTAGCTTATTGTTTTAACTCACTAAAATTAAATTTTGCAGCCAATTCTAGATGTTGGCTGGTCAGTTAATAAATGAGAATTCTTAATATGTTATTTTAAAGAAAGAAAAAAATTGATCTCGTTGTGATATTACATTACTTCTGATCTTTGCAAGTACTTTAACTCCCTGTAGTCTTTGAGAACAAAGTATGTTCATATGATATAGGAAAAACACTTAGGTTTTCAACAACTTTGAATTGATCATCTATCTCAAAAATCAATCATTTTAAATTACAAATGACTTAATATATAATTGGTAAACAAAATATTAATAAGAGCTCTGAACTTAAAATATAAACTGATGCAGATTTTAATTTAAAATTGCTCAGTTGGCTTCCAAATTCGCTCTTTATTGAATGAATTTTTAATTTAATAGCACACTATTGGACACTAAAAATCTCATATTAGTTAGATAAACATCTACTCTAGCAAAGGAAAAATATATATAACCTGATGGAGCATTTAATATAGCCTAATGCATTTACCTGGACCATTGATATCAATGACCAATAACTTCAGAGTCTCCACAACAAATCCCAACCATTTACTAATTTATTCACCAAATATATAATGGGCTGTTCCAGACATTTAACAACTGCAGTTAGGACAAAGGCACTAACCAATCAGGATGAGCACCAGCTACTAATCCACCTTCATAGCCATACAAGCTTGCATTGATGGAAATTTGCTCTGATGGAGAAAACTGTAGGAGGAGCATTAGGGAATGGAAGTAAGCACGAGTCTGGATCTAAACACACTGAGCTTGAGTTGCCTATGAGACTTGTAAGTAGAGGTGTCAAATGGAAAGTTGAATGTTTTGAGGGGACAAGACAGGATGGAAATACAAATATTGGAGTTTTCAACAAATACTTGTTTTTCAAAGCCATGAGACTAGATGAGATTACTTAGGGTGAAAATGTAAATATAAAAGAAATGTAAATATAAAATGTATATAAATGTATATTTATATAAAATGTAAATATAAAAAATGTAAATATAAAAATAAATCTGAGGATTAGACCATGCAGCACACCAATTTCAAAATTTGAGGAGGTAGAAGAGAAGCAATAAAAGAGACAGAAGAAGCAATCTGTTGGAAGCCAGAAGAATGTAGTGCCTGGAATCCAAAAGAAGAAATGATTTCAAAGAAGGAATGATCAGCTGTTTCAAATGGTACTGATGTGTCAAAATTGAGAACTGGCCACAGATTTAGCAAAATGGGTATCATTGGTCAATTTACCAAAAACAATTTGATGGGAGCGTTGGAAACAAAAACCTGATTAGAATGGGTTCAAAAGAGAATATGAGGAGAGGAATTCAGGATGGAAAGTAAATAGAAAACAATCCTTGCAAGAGCTTTGCTCTGAGGATGAACAGGAAAAACACTGTGTAGGGCAATGTGGGTCAAAGATTTTGTTTATTGAAATAGATTATAGCATATCTGTATGCTGGCAGGAAGATCCTTTGAAGAAGCAAAACTAATGATGCAAGGGAGAAATGAGAACTTAGGTGTCACGTCCAGCGTGGCAAGGGCAAACGGGTTTCTCTTGAGGGGCGGCGTAGATTGAATAAAGAGTCAGAGACAGAAGTAAAGTTTAAGAGGGAGACCAAGGGACTCAGTCAGAGAAACTGAGCAAGCCCAAGGGACTCATTCAGAGAATCTGAGCGAGCCCCGAATCGGGTCAGCGCATGGTTTTTATTGAG
>NW_017731904.1:190640-192289 GCF_001890085.2 Hipposideros armiger | reverse complement strand
GGGGGGGGGCATGTTAATAGAAATCGGCTTCAGGCAACACTTAGGAAGAAACCAGAGTGATGACCTTGAGTAAAGAAGAGGGCATGGGATCTAGTCCCCAAATTGATCTCAAATTATAGCACACAGTCCACCCATGTAAAAAAAGGAAAGGGCAGAGGTGAGATAAGATGATAGATGTGTTGGTGAAAACTTATAGAAATTCTTTTCTGTTTCTGTTTCTTTTTTCCCCATCAACAAGACCAGCCTTGAGCAGATTGAAAGAGATGGAAAGTGTGTCAGCATTTTGAGGAGTGAGGATAAGGTATTATTAAATAGTCTTGTAGGTGAATAAAAGAATAAATGAACTAGTGATATGTGTAGAATTGCCAAAAAATCCTGAACACCAGCTTGAAAGTAGTGGGCATAAAGCAACAGTAAGACCAGTAAGCATAGTTGAGTGCTTTTCTCCAGCAATATTCACCAGGCCTGTTACAGTTGCAGAGTTGGCAGAGAGTAACCAGAGCTGAATATTTTTCCAAGTGAATAATAAAATATGGGAAACAGGGCCAAAGTAGTTGAAAGGAGTATGAAAGAGAGTTATTGTAAGTATCAACCATAGGATCCAAATTGGCCGAGGAGGCACATGAGAATATGAAAGTGGTTAGGGCCATTGAAAAGGTCTTAGAGTAAGCAGATTGTTTGAGTTTTGTAACTAGAGGGCATGAGCTGGAATGGAGGGAAATGGTAGGTGTAGACTGGGAGGTTAGAAATCAAGATAATGGAAAGGCTTCAGTCACTAGTCAAGACAAAATCAAGGAGACAGGAGTGAGTGGCTGAGTAGGATGGAGAAGATCATTGTACAAGACAAGTTTGAAAACAGAATCTTCCATAAAGAAGGATGATTTATGTGAATATTATAATGACTGTAAATTATGATGAGTACCAATAGAGAAGATGACAATATTCCAGAGTTAAAATTGTTCAAGAAATGAATGCCAATGACCTACATTAGAAATCAATAGACAAGTGCAACAACAGGAGCGGAGGGGGTGGGTGTGGGTGGGAGGGTGGTATAGTCAGCAGACACAATATTCAAAGCAGGGCATTTTCATAAAAGAAGAAAGAATGAAAGAAGAGCCAGGAGATACGAGCAAGACACCTATCCCACCACCAGGATGAGGGCTATAAAAGCAATGAGCAAGAGTACAAGTACCATTTCACAGACTTAAAAAGAAAGCAGAAGGGAATGCTCAGAGAACACAATTATGTTGAGCATATGAGGAATTTAGCTGATGATATCCTCCAAGAATGGCTGCTGGTTTTTTTTTTAATTTCCTCCACAATGCTTCACTGTCATCTTTCAAAAAAAATATCTGATCATGATGCTCTTCTGCTTAAAATTCGTCAGTAGGTCACAGTAGCTTTAAGATTATGCAGAAGACTAGCCTCCTCTAGGACTCCTATAAGCTCTCTGTAGTCACATCACCCACCTCCCCCTATTCCCTCTGCTTGTCTATAAGCTATAATTAGTGGTACAATGGTGGGCCTTGACTTACCCTATCAGTGTTTTTTTTTTGGTACTAATTTCAGTTAGTCAATCACTTATGCTATCTGGTGTTTAGTATTCTCAGTTCTGGAATGAAGTAGTCACATTCAGAGGTCCCACCACC
>NW_017731904.1:85437-190610 GCF_001890085.2 Hipposideros armiger | reverse complement strand
CCCCCCACCCCCACCTCTGGGAAACAATGACCATTTGAAGAATTAAGCAGAAAAGCAACATTCTTCATAATTTAAGAATCTCCTGGGTAGTTTAGGACATTTAGGATAAATGGCCTTGCCCATGAATTGCCAACAATACCCTTCAGTCATTGAGACAAACAAAAGCATGCCCACATATTTTCTAAACACCTTATATTGTAGGGTACCTAGATAAAATGCAGGCTGCCCAGTTAAATTTGAAATTGAGATAAACAAATAATTTTTTGTAAAAGTATGTTGCAAATGTTGCATGGGCATCCTCTGTTTTGATTTGCTATAGCTGGCAGCCCTACAGATGGGAACTCTGCTGAGTAGACTTATACTTACAGTCAGTGTAAAAATGGCACCCTTAGAGTTGCTCAGTATATAACCTACACAACTAAATCTAGCCACACTGCTTGGGGGACAATACAAACCTAATTGAGAACACTGGCCCAGGTTATTAGTGAGAGCAATTGTAGCATCAGCATTTCTGTAATTCTCCAAACTCCCCACTGGTGCAATGTGCTAAAAAGCTGCAGGGTACATGCATATCAATAAAGCCCAATCTGAGGAAATTTTTGAATCGATTATTCTGAGACCCAACAATATTACTTTTTCTACTCTCTTCATTTTTTTTTATTAATTTCTCTCTACATTGACACTAAGTCATGTTTCTCCTTGAGAATTCAAACAATACATATTGCTACATTAAGGAATTAGTATTTAGTATGTCACCCGCACCCAAAATTACAAATGAGGATTTCAAGCATATGACAGTGTAAACACAAGGGAATAATTAGCTAGTGGTGACATTTCAGACACTAATTGGAAAGCTATTCTGCCTACTACTGAAGTTTAATAACCACTGGATGGTTGAGGTCAAAATGTTACCAGAGGAAAATAATTGACTAGTTGTCAAAAGGCCAAAGAAGTTAAAATTTCTTTCACCAAATTCTGCACAGACTGAAGTTTAACTTTAAGCTTTCAAAATTAACCAAAAAAAAAAACTTGGTTTGGTCAGCTTCCTGAATATAGACCCATTTCTTGAGGATAGATTCTCATTAAACAAGGTCACAAGAGATCAATACATAGAGATCAAAATTGATAACTAGTTTACAATGATGAAAAAAATGCTACATCAATAATAATATTTGCATTATAAAACCAGTGTATTGTTTGTTTCTGTTAACAAATATTTATAAAGAAGAAATACTGTATTAGGCATGAGTGAATAAATGAGAATCTCTGCTCTCGATATCTCAAAGACTAGGCTAACAAGACTAAAAAAGAGATCATGTGATAAACCTTGGGCAAATGGGGGGATAGGTGTGGAAAGGATGGAGAAAGGAGTATGTAGGAAGAAAAGGAGGGAAGACAGCATGACACACTTAAGGAAATAAATATAATTTGTCATAATTCAGCATAAAGTACTAGAACAGAAATGGTGATTGGTGAAAACAGGGACATGAACAAGATCCCAATTAAGCTTTGTTAAGCAGTTGATGTTTTTCTTAAGAGCATTGGGAAGCCACTGCCATGTTTTAAGCAGTTAATAGATTTTTATTTTGAAAGATTAATTTGGCAATTGTGTAAAGAATAGTTGGATAATAGTGTTTCAGGATAAGAGTTGGGAACCCCTGCTGTAACTTAGATGAGAAGCGATGATGTTTGAACTAGGAAGATGGCAGTATACTTGAAAGGAAGAAATGGATAGCTGACATATTTATGAGGTGAAATCCATAGGACTCAGCAATTAATTTTATGTGTGAGGTATAAGAGAGAATAGAGAGTCCAAAAAGATACACATTATTTTGAGCCTGAACACAGGAGAAGTAGCAAATTGAGGGGAAAGAAAATACATTTAATAGTGCACTTTTGGGATTTTAATTGTCTTTAGAACCATCAAGGGAGATAATAAACAGGTATTTTGATACAGAAGGCTAAGGCAGAAGTATCATATAGAAGCCACCAAAAAGCATACCATCACCGAGAAAGAATGTGATGGAGTAATGAGATGCGCCTAGAAGTGAGGGACACTAGAACTTAAATCATAAGCAAAAAGACAGGAGCCTGAAAAGATATGTAAGAAGAGATGGCAGAACTGATGGAAGAAAAACTGGAAGGACATAGTAAAATAAACAAATGAGAGTATTTCATTAAAAATGAATTATCTATATAAGTTAAGAAAATCCCCATTGGATTTGGAGAAAAGAGAAATTGTTCTAGAAATGATTGTTAAAGGCATTTGCAGAGGACAATTAGTGGCAAAACCTGAGTATGAGATCAGAAAGTCAGTATTATAGTTGAAGACATGGAACCCATATGAGTGCTGACAACTCTTCCCATGAGTTTGTTTGCATCAAAGAGAAAAATCACACCAGCTGCATTACTGACAAGAAATTATTTGTGAGTGTATTTTGTTTGATTTGACTCATCTGTTCGGTAGTTGTTAAAGTGGAGACAGTTGACCATACTTTATACTGATGAGACAGAAAGGAAGACGAACATTGACTAAAGCATGACTGGAATATTCTATAAGGTTCCTGAGGAGGAAGAAATAGAATCCAGGTCATAGATGAAGCGTTCAGCATTGGACTGCTAAGGCTGCCATGACAACGTACCACAAATTGGATGCCTTAAACAACAGAAATATATTGTCTCACAGTGGTGGAAAGTGGAAATCTGAAATCAAGGTGTCTCCAATGTTGGTTTCTTCTGATGTCTGTGAGAGAAGAATCTGTTCCAAGCCTCTCTCCTTGGCTTGTAGATGGCTGTCTTCTCCCTATATCTTTTCATACATCTTCCCTCTATGCATGGCTGTGTTCAAATTTCCCCTTTTTAGGTGGACATTGGCCATATTGGATTAGGGGCACACCCTCCACCAGTATGACCTCATCCTAACTTAAATAATTATGTTTGCAATTACCCTATTTACAAATAAGATCACATTTTGAGGTGCTGTGGTTTAGAACTTCAATATATGAAATTGGAGTGAATACAATTCAACTTATAACAGGTGGGAAGAGAAACACTTCTTTCATTATAACAGGAAGGAAAGATAAAAGTTGGCTTTGTGAATCTATAGATTTTGTAGCAGGAAATTTAGAAGTTTCCATCTGCCTTTTATTTTCTCCAAAGTGGAGACAAAATCATCAGCAGAGAAGGAGTCAGATTTGGAAGCTTAAGTTTCCTGGGAGATGTTTGAAAGGGCCATTACATAGAATGAGAGAAGGCTGGCCAGGGAGAGTGTCAGGCAGCTTTGACATCAGGCTAAGGTACTCAGTGGAAATAATAATTTAGTAGGTGTCCTTCAGATAACAGTATAGGCTGTCATGGAGAGGGCTGCTTGGTTATGTAATGGGGACTTAACACAAAATGTGTCCAGTGTCACCAGGGAAAAGCTATTGTCAGATTCACGAGTTAGCCCATTCATTTGGAGCCCAGATCCACTGTCAATTTGTTTGTAATCGTTCCAATTTAACAGAGAAGCACACTCATTTCTCTGAACTAAAAGTATACATAACTAGGATTTCTATTATAAATATTTTATATAATCTGTTTCCAGAACACTAGATTGTGTTCTGAAGAAGAGGGTTGCCTTACACATCTCTTTGTCTCTCAATATCCCCTAGCGTTCCTCGGTGCCATTGGTGTGGTCAGTACTCAGTGGGCATTTCTAAAATTGAACCTTGAAGAGTGATGGCAATCACTAACTGAACATCTGTGTGCTGCACAATTGATTTTTCTACGAAAGCTTTGTCCATGTCCTAGAAAAGTAAGGTATTAGATTCATGCAGAATTGTAAAATTCAACAATATAAGCATCATGGTAATCTCCAAGAGCAGAGCCCACCAGAGCTTCTTGAAGAAATGTAATCAGACATCCAAACTCATAAAAGTTTAGTTTAACTTACTGTAAAATTATAGCATTGACTTAATAAATATACTAATATATTTTTTCCTCTTTATGGACTGTATAACAGGTATCTGTTAACAAATAATTATATATTTTGGGTCAGTGTTTTCATATACCAGTGTAAAGGAAGAATATAGGATATCAAGAAATATTAATATTATATTTTGTCTTGTTTTCCAGAGTGATTGTATACTTAATTTCTTCCTCTCTGAGCCTGTGCAACAAACAATTGAAGAACCATCACCTTTGGACTTAGGTAAGTAATTTTATTATCATTACTATGCACAATTATTGAGTTTCAATATAATTCTGCAAAAAATATCACAACTATAATCTTTTTTCAATTTTCAAATTAAAATAACTTTTTAAGAGCAAGGCTTTCAGTCTTTTCTAACCATTTCCAAAGCTTTTTAACCCCTTAGAATACGTTTTTCAAGTTAAATAAAATTCAGAAGTGTTTGTCCAATTATAACAACTATGTAATATGACACTATTAACTCATTTCAATTAATTGTGCATTGAAATGGAATTGTATGTGAGAGATGGGGTTCCTGTTTTCCCATGTAGGTAAGTCTTGCAGTTTACTCAGCATCTTAGGAAGCAACCAAAAATAAATATTAGGCAATAATAATGATCATGAATTATCTAGTGGTTTCACTCTTATCTTTTAAAGCTTAATAATTATTCTACCTCCCGCATTAGTCTTCTTTTATTACCAGGATCCCAAACTAGCCCAGCACAATTATCCACCATATTCTGTGCCAAATGTTGTAAATTCTAATTAACTTTTCTATCATTTCTTTTAGATTGGCAGAGACTCTTTTTGAAAGTCCTATCAATTTTAAGCATTTGTAATATAATTCCATTGCCCACGGCCATCCAATACTGATACTGGTTTTTAGCTCACACAAAATTTGCAAACCCATTGTTTGCTAGACCTCATTCCTTTTTCCTTTGCAACTCCCCATCTTCATTTTATTCCAATCCACCTTCTGATTCTCTACCTTTAAGATTAGGTCATTCTGCTTATCACCTCTGCTTGTATCTGACATCCTCGTTACTTACCCCTTAGGTGTATAATTCTGTACAACCAGATCAGGTTGTATAGTGTAATTTTTTTATTAAATTGTATATTTATGATTGTGTTTGCCTTGCTTTTCTTAGACTGAAAGTAACTTTAAATCAAGGTCCCTAATTCCCCCACTATATATTGCTCTGTACTGAAAAAGCCTAAGTTAATATTCGAGGATTGTGCCTCTCTCATTCCTCCCACATTTTACTCATTTGACATCACTAAGGTACTTTGCTTACATAGCCAAACCATGAACAATATTTAGTAAGCAATTTCTTACATTTTATAGCACATATCTAAACAGGAATGATGTCCATAATTTAAAATATATCTTCTTTTTATTGTCATGATTTACAAATATCTAACAATTATCTTCCTTTTAAAAATACAATTAGCTGGAAAGATTTTTCACAATCAATATTTATAAACTTATATTACCCAAATTAGAAAAAGAAAAAAACATAAAGTTACAGGTTTCTAGAGATGCCAGACTTTAAAAGGGTACTAGGTTGACCTCTATTCTCTCATTAGTCCTTAAAGAAAATTGTTTCAAAAAGTTAAACTGTACATCACTGTCAAATTTTTAATTTTGCTTATAGTATTTCTGTGTAAGGTATTTTAAAATATATATGCACACAAAAAAATGGGATTATTATTGTAAAAACTAAAATGGTTCAGAATTATTTTTTTTCTGATTTGCTTATTTCTTACTACATTTAACAATACTCATGATTCGCTTTGGCAGTTACGATAGACAAAATATTTAATAATATTTTTACATATAGGGCTGCATATGAAATACAGCCTATTATCTTAAGACAACGGAACATATCTAATCAGAATACGCAAACCATTACAACAAACAATGATTAACAGGAAGTTTTTCCTTACATTTTCAAAATTATTTCCTTTCATACTTCTGAATTCTTAACTTTTATCATGGGATCAGTTGGTTCTAAACTAGAAGCACAATATTTATTTTAAGTGCTATTCTCATCACTTAGTTGAAAGTTTGAGCTTATGTTGTTAAATGATTAGAGGGTAAAATTACTCAAGTGTATTAAAATACTAGTTTACATAGGATGACTTTAAGCAAAAACCCCAGACTTCACCATTTTACTACCCTTACTAATAAAAGGAGAGAATGGATTCTGAATACCTATGTATATAGGCACATGACTTATGAAGGTATCAGTAATAATTGGTAATCCTGGATCTAGGAAATGTAATGCTCCTTTGCCTTTACACTAACTAACTAAAGATTCCTAGGTAGAACAATGAAAGAATTTATCTTTTTCAAGTGTCCATCCAATCATCTCTCTCCTCTACTTAACATTTTCCTTGGCTACCCATCACCCTTAGGCAGGGCCAACTTCATGGGCCTGGAACTTGAGCAGTCACACAGGGCATGGTGCTTACAACAGTCCTGTACTGCATTTGGTCTGATACTCTTGCTGTCACAGTCTTGAAATTCTTAATAATTCTTGTAAAAAGGGCCCCACATTTTTATTTTGCATTTTATTTCACTAAGCCTCAAAAATTATGTAGCTGTTCCTGTCCTTAGGCTAAAGACCAAAATCCTCATGATGGCATCCCAGAAGAATTTGGCACCCACCAGTTTCCCCTTTCAGTCTAATATCAGGCCCTTCCCTATTTTGCTTCTTTTCTTTTTTCAGTTACTCAACTAATACAAGCTCTTCAGTACCTCATAGATGCAATTTTCTCTGCCTGGACCATTTGACACCTATTCTACCTTCTCCATCCTTTTTTGCATCTTTCAGAGCTCATCTCAATTGTCCTTGCTTTATACTACTGTAATGTTTTCTCTTCAGAACTCTTATTACACTGATGATTACGGTTTGTGTCCTTCTGTGTAGACTAGAAACCCATGAAGACATAATCCAGTGTGTAAGGCTCACCATTGTATCCCCAGGGCTTAGCACAGTGTCTGACCTTCTCTAGATGCTCCATAAATAATTACTGAATAAATGATTATCGCAGAAAGAACAACAATGGAAGACATATGAATATTCTCTATCAAGGTATCTTACAGTTTTTATAAAAAGAACAAGAGAGAAGAACCCAAAATCTAAAATCATACTACTCCCATACTCACCACATCATATGGAAATGCATGAGTACAAGGAACTCAATGCCTCCCAACCACTAGAATTCTCCTGAAATTTCACTTGGAAAAAATATCTTCTACAAGTTATCATATTAGATATTCTGGACACCACACTCAACCAAGGCACTAACCAAAAAGTTGTGGCATTTCATCGTGTATATCCTTCAACTCTCTAATGACATGATCCTCTATACTCCACCAAAATTAATACAGCCCCTTGCCAAATAATACCTCCACAAAAAAATAAAATAAAATGATCCATCCTCCACCAGTACACAACTCTGACACACAAAAGATAGATTTTTGTCATGATATAGAAACAACATAGGTAATGAAGTAGAACATGATCAAAGACAACTGTTGTCAGGGATAAGAGACTGAATTACTGAGCTTGTTTAGACACCATAGGTAATTACAAATGATTGCAAACAGGAGCTTTCAATCTTTACTTCACATCACTACCTCCAATTTGAAATGTTAATTTAAAAAAGAACTTGAAGCCATGTAGTCTCCATGCAGGGTCTCTCTGGTTAATGTTCTAGCTACATGTTCTGGAAGAGCCTAGATGAATTATCTACAGGTTAAAATATGTTACCCAGGGTTTCAATTTAAATTTTAATTATATAGGACAAGAAATAGTGGACTAGGACTACTGAGAAATAACTACTTATATTATTTTTGGAACGTTAAGTTGAAAGCTTTAAAATAATATGTACTTTGCTATATTTTATATCATATAATCTCATGTTTTTCATTAAGAAGTTATTTTAGAGTGCTATGTTTTATATCATATAATTTCATGTTTTTCATTAAGAAGTTATTTTAGACTTTTACTTGTGGCTGATATGGGAAGGAAAAGATGAAAAGAAGATGAGAGTTAGAGGACTTGCTCTTATTATCTATCTCATCTCTAGGTGTCTGTCAAAGGATATTGCTGAAATCTAACAAATCAAGCAATGAGAAAATCTTAGCATATGTAATAATAGTGTTAGAGAAACACTAAAAAAGATCACAACATTGAATATAATTGGGTGGTAGAAAGTAGAGTGAGAAAGATTATGCACACTAATTTTATCTTTGCTTCTATTAGGAAATAGATACTGTCAAAAGAAATAAAAGTCTCAGAATATTGAGTAAAAGCAACCACCAGAACAAAAATAAAAGCTTTCCTAAGTACCAGAAATACATAAAAATAAAAACAAATTACTTAGTAAATGAATTTCTTCAAAAGCCATAGAAGCAAAAATGTTATATTTTTTTAATAATAAAATAATTAGAACAAAGAAAAAACATCTCTATTATATCAATAAATATAATGGGCTTAACTCCCCTATAAGAAAAAAAATTCCAATTGGAGTAAAAGTTTAAATCATAACGCCATACTTTATGTAAAACACACATAGAACAAGGTGATTTTAAAAGATTGAAGATTAAAATTAGTCATGTTTATATTAGGCAAATGCAAGGACATGGAAAGCAGAGGTCACAATCCTAAACAAAAGGTGAAATTTAGGCAAAATATCACTGAATTAAACAGGCAAGGAACTTTAAACTATAATGAGTATAATTCTCAGTAAAGATAAGAGCAGTTATGACTATAAATCACATATATAAAGCAGAAATTATGGAGCATACAAAGAGAAATATATAAAAACACATTGGTAGTAGGATATTCTAATTCACTTATTTATGAAAGACAGTGAAAAAATAAGTAGGTACATAGAAATACTAAAAGTAAAGTTAATAAGGAAATTGATTAATTTGTATCAGACTCTTTATCCTGAAAATAGAGAATTTACCTTCTCTTTATGTACTCATAGAACATTCATGAAAACAGGTTATATATAATTAGGCCACAAAGCAAATATCAATACATTTTAAAAAGTAGAAATAGTATTGATATATTTTCTATTCATGAGACAACAAAGTGAGAAATGAATGAAAAATTTAAGAAACTAGAAGATATTTAAATCTGGAGATTTTTAAAAATAATCTCTCTTGAACAACTCTTGGGTGCAAAAGAACTTACCCAAAACTGAAAACATTTTAAAGAACATCAATAATGAAATATCGCATGTTAGAAAGAATGGGAGGAAGATAAATTCTCAGAAGAAAATTGGAATAAGAGCCAACAAAACAAACCGAAGGAATACAAAAAGAAAAAAAGAGTAGAGATTAATGAGTAGAACACAGAAAACAATAGAATAAATAAATCTGGAAGTTACATGTAAACAAAATAAATAATCCACTAGCAAATCTAATTAAAAGAATGGGGGCAAATGCAAATTCACAAAATATAAAAGCAAGAAGTAACCATAGATATAGATGTAACTGAAGAAACATAAGAGGTTACTTTTTTCAACTTTGCAACAAAGAAAAAGTTGTCAATCTATCTGAAATAGTTTTCTAGGAAAACACAATTTACTTACCCCAGAAAAGATCAATTTTGATAGAATAAATGGAAAAAGCTTCAAAGGCTACCTTTAAAACAGTACCAAGTTCAGATGATTTCCAGAGGAAATCTACCAAACCTTTAAAAAGCAGATAATTTCACTGTTATTTAAACAATTCCAGGACAGAGAAAAGCAAGGGAATTTTTCCATATTATTTCTATCAAGCACATAAAGTCCGTAAGCTAGTAGTTTGAAGGATTACAAGGACTGCAATAAATAAATAAATAAATAAATCACAGGCTAATCTCACTTCTGAATATCAATAGAAAACTCTAAATAAAATAGTAGCCAAAATAATCCATGAGCACACTAAAGAAATATAATTCCCCATGACCAGAAATGCAACAACAGTTCAGTATTGGTTAAAACACATAATGTATAAGTCACATTATCCTGTCAATAGATTTAAGGAGAAAATTACATGGTCATCTCTATAGACCCTGAAAAGGCATTTGAAAATTTTCAATATGTTTTCTTGATAAAACATTCAAATAAAAATAAATGGGTAATACCTTAACATGAGAAAATGTATCAATATTGGCTGTCCAAAGCCTATATCAGGCATGACAGGGAAACAGCAAAAAGCATTTCCACCAAAGTATAAAATGAGGCTCTATGCCCAGGATCTTCATGACTATATCACACAGTGCACAAAGCCAACATGGAGCTCACTTCTTCACCTCCTTCACATCTTTGCTCAAAATTTACCTTCTCAATGAGAAGTACCCCAATAATCCTATCTAAAATCACACCTGCCTCTTATTCCAGTAGCCCCTGATGGCCTTTATCCTCTCTGGGTTCTTTTCTTATCATTCATCACCTTCAGCATATTATAAATTTTACTAATTTATGTTGTTCATTGCTTTTTTATATCTACCCCTGTTACAATACAAATGCCAATAGGAATTTTGTCTAATCTGTTTCAAGGGCCTAGAACAGTGCCTTGTTCATAATAGGCCAATAAGTATTTGTGAAATGACTAAATGAAATAGAAAAAGAAATTAGAAGGACAAACTTTGGCAAGGAGAAGCCAAAATTAACACTGCTAGTAATATGATCACGTAACTAGACAAATAAGAATGAACTAATATCTATCACAAATGATGAAAATTCAATAAAGTTATTGGATACCAAACTGATATACATAGATATTAACTAGTTAGAATATATAATAGAAGAAAGATCCCATTTATAATAGCAGCTAAAACAAACAAACATACCTAGGAATAAATTTAGTAGGAAATGTTCAAGGCCAAATGAAGAGAACCTTAAAACACCACTAAGGGATCTGAAAGATGCCTTCAACAAATGGAAAGACATAGCATGCTCCTGGATAGGAAGATTCAACATAAAATTGTCGGATATTTTCAATTTAGTTTTGAAATATAACTTTTAGAAATATTAATAGACTTATTTTTAACTAGATAAGATAATTGCACAGTTCACAAAGAAAAGCCAGGAAAACTTAGCGAAGACAGAGAAAAGAGGTGAGGTTAATCCTGCCAGGTATAAAAACAAATTACAAAGCCTCAATAATTAAAATTGGGTGGTGTCAGTGCAAAAATAGATGAACAAATGGAACATAATAGGATGTCCAATAAATAGAGTCAAATTCATTCAGGAATTTAATATGTGGCCAAACCAGTGAGGGAAAAATTCAATAAACATTTTTGGGATAGCATATGCCAGGATGAATAACCAAATGGATGAAAGATTTTAAATGCAAATAATGAAACCATACATGTGACAACAAAAACATGGAGAAAACCCTTTATAATCTTGGGAGGAGCTGTTATAGCTATGACTACAAATCCAGAAGCCATAAAAATTTTGCATGATATAAAACATCATTGCAAAATCCAAAACAATACAAAGATAAATGACAAAATGGATGAAATGTTTGTAATTTTTCACAGATAAAGGGTTTAGTTATCTACCATATAATCATCTCCTAGAAATTGGTAAGAAAAAGACCACTGAATAGAAAATTATAAAAAGAATATGAAAAGATAATCCACAAAAAAAGAAAATACAAGTGGTCCTTAACCAAATGAAAGGATCCTCAACCTCACTCATAAGAAAAATGCAAATTAAAATTACACTGATACCATGTTTAATTCATCAGATTGGCAAAATTTCAAAAATTTAATTAACAAGCTTGGTCACAAATCAACACGCACTCTCATATGCTGCTGATGGTAATGCAAATCGGTACAACCTCCATGGAAGGCAATTTGCAACATTTATCAAAATTACAAATGCTGATACCCTTGACCAGCAATTCTACTGTTGGAAATGTATCCTATGATGTTTGTGCATAGTACACAATGACACATATACGAGGCTATTCATTTCAGAATGATTTGTATCAGCTAGAAAACAATGCAAACATCCCACCTGTCCATCAATGGGGAACTGGTTAAATAAATTATGGTATTTCCATATAACAGAATAATATGAAACTATATTTAACAAAATAAAAGTTTGTATTACTGATATGAAAACATCTCCAAGATCTTTGTGTAGAATAGTAAACATGCGATTCCTTTTGTGGGAAAAATTAAAATACTTATTTATATTTCCTTACATTCAGGAACTCTGGAAAGACATGTGTCCTTCTGGAATGATATATGGGAAACGAATAAAATAATGGTGGGTGAACTGGGTGGATAGACATTAGGGATGGGAGAAAGACTTTTTACTGTATACTTTTAAAATACATTTTCATTTTTGAATCATGTGACCATATTATGTGAAAAAGTTCAATTTTACAATGTTATTTTTTAACATTAATGGATACATTATGCATAATAAGCACTGTATTAGCTGCTGTAGTGCAGAACATTTCAGAACAATCATCCTTAGGATCAATATTTTAACAGTTCTGGGGTTACTATAAATGGCTAGATTAAGCATGATTGGATCCCCTAGACTAACTTGAAGCAAAACATCTAAATATTCTAGTATCTTCTTGTCCATATGAAGCTATTCTCAAAATTCTCCCTCTCTGGGTTTCTCATTTAAACTCTTTCTTTTAGGTTATTGCCCCTTTGTTTGCCCCTTTACAGCATGATGTTTGAAAACATAGGCTTTAAAAAATAATTTAGCCTTGCACGGTTTACTGTCCGTATGCCCTTGGACCAAATGCCTCAATTTCCTCATGTGTAAAATGGAGGTAATACAAATTTTATAGCTTTGCTGTGGGTTTAGTAAGTTTATTATGTACATAAAGCTCTTAGCTTTATGTTTGGCACACAGTAAGAGTTCTAGAAACACTAAGTACCTCTACTATTGTTACATTGACTCCTAAGACTTTCAACTGGCCTGAATTTTCACTGGGTTCTGAACTCTGGCATGTTTTGATGGATACTCTGGTTACTAATTTTGCGTGAGGAGATTTTGAGTGGAATAACATCTTCAGTCAGTTCAAGTAGCAGTAGTTGAATTGGTTACCATTTAGATAATCATAAATTTATGTGAATTTCCTATCTTTGAATTAAAACTCCTCTGCTTAAATTTTACATTGAGATTGTATCTAATAATCATTTCACTCTTTAATGCAAAAATAACTTTTATTGTGCATCAAAAGCCACTAGCCTTTTTTTCATGCTCATATCAGAAGTTCAACTACATATTTTTATTATGAAATTCAATTTACCTCAATATTATACTCATAATTGTCTCACAGTATCTCTAACTCACAATGTCTCTCTGTCATTATAATCAAGATAGTTTAAGGAAGAAATGTTTCTATTATATTTATGAAATTACCATTTCAATTGTAAGAAATACTCAGTGCCTATTTTAATTACTTCAATGTCAATAATTCACAGTAGCAATAAAATTAATTAATAGTACCTATTCCAGTGTGTAAACTATTCTAATAAACATGTAAAAGGCTTTGGGAATGGCAACATAACAACCAGGCTTAATTTTCAAATGTTAGCGAGGGTTAGAGTGTAAAGATTGACTATCAAAAAATTCACTGTGAACCCACAACAAGACATTGCCAAATTCTTTGTCATTAATATATGTCTTCTTTCTTAATTCCTTCAGAGAATATACAACCAGAGATTACCAACAGAAATATTAGAAAAACTGTAAATTATGCTTAATCCTTGGGCTATAAACTGGAAATTTTTAATCAAAAAACTAAAGCCCTCATATTAATAATGGAATGATATAACTTGAAAGAAAAATCAAGGTTACTTTTGTTATTAATGTTCAGTGTGACATCATGCAGCAAATACTGATTTATATCTCATGGAGATATTTTCAAAAAATGTAAGCCCTGAGAGAGATTGTAGTCCACTAAGCAAATTGAGACTTGTAAGATAATAATTACAATATAAATATTAAGTGAAAAGACTGTGCTAGGGGAATTCAGAGGGACGTAGCCACAGCGAGTACTTTGCATTTTAAGTAGGCCTTATAGAAAGGTAAAAGTTCAAACCAAATATGGTGGAAGAGATCATTTCAAATAAAATGGAATAATATGAGCAATGACTGGAAGGAAATAGAGTGTCTTTGTAGAACTGAACAGACAGACTACAGAATGGAATAAAAAATAGTGGGGAATAAAACAGAGGGATTCAATAAGAAGCAACAATACAAGGATGAGAAATTCACATTTTTTTTCAGATGCAATGGAAAGCCATTCAACAGTACTTTGATCAAAAGAGTCATTTTATAAAAGTTGCTATAGGAAGAGTATACTGGTAATTGTGTACAGATAGATTTGGGTTCTGGGGAAAGGAAGAGAATGTTCTAGTAGTTCAGGCAAAAGGTCCATATGAGTCTGAAGTAGGTGCTGTGGAACTAGAAAGGAAGAGAGGAGTGCAAGTATATGGAGAAAGACTGCTAGTAATTGCAAACACTTATCGAGAAATTACATTGTAAAAACTTGAATTTTATCAGTTAATCAACTCAACTAACCTGAAGTAAGTGACTATAATATTATCTCCATTTTACAGAAGTTGATCAATGTAGTCATGATGACTCAGTCTTAAGTAGAGTGCTGAGACCTGAACCCCAGACTCACTGACTTCTAATGCCAACACTCAACCTCTATGCTAACACTTGCAGCTCATTGTACTGAACATTGAGGAGAAAATGGCAGCCAAAAATGACACTGAGGTTTCAAGCTTAAATAATAGGGAAAATAATGCCATCAATCAAAACAATGAGGAGAAAGGAATATGAGGAGAAAGAGTTGGTTCAGGAACATTAGATATAAATCCTATCTTTAATCAACCCCGTTTCCTGAAGAGTATTGTGTTTTCAGCATTATCTGAAGAACATTTCTTTTCTATACTATCCATTGGTCCTCTTTTAGTCTTTAAACGTTTAATTTATCCTGTGATGACCCACTGTCATTTAACCCACTGAAATTCTATTGTTTTATCAGGTGAGAAGTTTCATGACAAGACGCCGAAGGTGCAGTTAGTCATATCATATGAAGACACGAAGTTGACCATACTAGTGAAACACATGAAAAACATTGTAAGTTTGTCATATCTAATGAGACATGTAAACTTACATTTAAAAATCACTTGCTTCCATTAGGCAATTAATGTCAACATTAGTGAGAGGAATGGGGCCAGCCACCAGGTTTAACTGACAAACAATGAACCAATTACAATGTTCTATGTCAGTATGATTGTGATCCTTGGGGTAAAGATGATAAAATATTTCACAGGGAAAGTCCTAGAATGAAAATCAGACTTTATTCAAAATAAAGTGTCAGGAAAAATCTAGTGAAAAATATTTGAGAAAGGAGAACTAACTAGAATACTAAAAGCTAAAGGGGAAAAAAAAGCTTGGTTGCAAGAATTTACATCTATCTCATCATGCTGAGCTTACTGGAGGAGTGACTCATCTCTTTGCATGGTTCTAGCATCTTCTCTGTGAGGCCAGGATCTCTAAAGGGTCCCCCCAGACTCCCATTGTTCTTTGAGTTTATACCACCACAACAGTTATCATATTCTGATGTAATTGCTCACAGATACTTCTTTTTCCTGAAAAGGTAATAAATTGTTAGAGGACAGGAACCCCATCTTTGCACCCCCAGAACCTACAACTGTAGTTAGACTCTAAAGAAAACTTAAAGCTGCCCTTTTTCCATTACACCTCATTCCTCCCTAACTTGACCTGGGTCAAGTCAGAAACAAGGACAGCAACTGGGTCATGTCATTGAGAGAGGGAGCTTTCTGTGACACAGGTCAGTTATTAGTGCAGTAAACAGAAAAGGGTAACTAAGCCTCACCAGCTTCTTCAGTCTTCCTCTTGTTTAGTCAAAATGGCTTCTCCACATGGGAAACTCCCCAAGAGACTGCACAGATGTGGAGAAAGTCAGTAACACTGTTTTGGCTTTCTCCTTTATGCATAGAACTCTCTCAGGATGCACTTGGAAGGATTTAAAGGAGCAAACCCTCTCAACATGGCATGCAGCTGGAACATACTAGAAATTAATAAATATTTGTTCAGTGAGCAAATAGTTGGCATAATCTGTAGGGGACACATCCATTACAAACTTAGTATTAGCCAGCTATCCAAGGATCCTTGTTTATAAATCTGTGGTGTTGACAATCAGCAATTTTTGTAATAGCTGGGAAAATATTATTAAACGTTTTTTGTAGAATTTTTACTCAAAAAATAATTATTTTCAATTGCTTTTGATAAGATCATCATCGTAAATGAATATAGCAGTTGTTTAAGAAATTCTTAGGGAGGGAGAGAAAGATTCAATTAGATATTATTTATGGCTATACCCATGTTCATGCACTTTAAGTATCTATATAAATATATATATGAAAAAATAATAGAATATTAAGAATTGTGTTATTCAAGTTAACAGGACTTTTATATGGATATGATATATGATTATTAATTAAAAAGAATCCTCTTGGAAACTAAATGTTTATTCCAGTAATGTCATTGCTCAAAAACATTTTAGAACACGCCTGTTGACATTGCTTTTAGATCTGGCATATGAATCGCACAGTAAACTTGGTGATGCTACTCAATAGTCATGCCTAATATTTGATCAAAAGCAATATGAATGAATTTGGTCACCCGTTTCATTCACCAGATGGATCCCCAAATCACTTCTGACAGTTTTCAAAAATGCATCTTACACTCAGATGAAGCCGACTCCCAATAAGGATGTTTAAAACGAATGTGATGCAGGCATGAAGGGAAGCTCACTTTCATGAGTAAGCAAGCCCAAGATTTTAAGATATAGATCAAGTTATGACCAAATGACAAGCGATCAGATGAATCCCACAAAAAGAAAAAAGACATTTGGGTCACGAGAGCCTACACACTGCCAGTGCCCTCCGAAGGCAATGAATGAGGAGGCCATGCTTCGTGCAGTCCGGCTTAGGCTGCCTGCTGGCTCCTCTCTTCTCCTGGCTCTTCACATCGCCCCGCTGTTCATTCTTGGACCTCTTCTCTTTTCAACCTTCAGCCCTGCAGCTTTAAATACCACTTCTGTATCTTTCTCTTCTGTATTTATAACTCCAGCTTGGAGAGCTCCCTAAAATCCAGTCATATGTACCACTTATTACTCAACAACTCCAATAGAAATTCGATAAGCATCACAAACCTAACGCACACCAAAGCTACCTTCTGATGATTGCCCCCCATAAACCTGCTTCTTTTGAAATTTTCATCATCTCAGTTAATACCACCTTTATCCTACTAGTTGCTCAGGTTAAAATCCTTAGAGCCATTTTGACTTCTTTCACAAACTACATGCATTTTGTTGTTGTTGTTGTTGTTGTTAGCAAATTCTGTCAGCTCTGCTGACAAAATAAATCCAGAATCCCACCATTTTTTATGTCCACTGCTGCCACTGTTGTTGGTTCCAGCCACCATCATCTCTCAGCCTCCTAACAGCTCTCCCTGAGTCTGCCCTTATTTCTTTATAATCTCTTCCTAATCTAGCAGCTAGAATATTCCTGTGAGAATAAGTCAAACCCTGTCGCTTCTTTCTGGTCATTACTTGTCATTACCCTTTTGAGAAAGGAGTCTCATATCACTTACAATGAAAGCCAAAGTACTTATTAATAATGATCTGTGAGATACTACCTATCTCGCCCCCTTGACCTCGCCAACCTCGCCACCTCTTACAGACTTTTTTGTTCACTCACTTCACCCTCAGTGACTTCCTAGCTGTTCCTTGAATATGGCAGGCATGTTTTTGCCCCAGGACAAATGTACCTCCTGCTAAGTTTATCTGGACTGCTCATCCAAGACTCATGACTCAAATTCTCCATGGCTCAATCTCATATGCCCTGAATGACCATGTTTTACTGTCACCTTTTCAGTGAGGCCCTCACTGACTCGCATAGGTACAACTGCAAAACCACCCCTTTGGTGCCATTTCCAAACTTCTTTTCTTTGTTTTCTCCACTGCCCTATATCATTGCTGTAACCCCAGTGGCTAAGACAGGGTCCAGTACATAGTAGGCACTCACTGAATATTTTGTTAAATGAAAGAAGGTCACGTTACTTCTAATGTGAACTGAGAACTAGGTCCTTTCTCACCTTCCTAAAATCATCACAACAAAGTTCTCATGCCTTGCATTTTCATAGCTTCCTTAAATGACTATTTTATCTCTTCTGCTTCTCTGAAGACAGAGATAAGATTATGTTTAAAATGACAGAAAAAATCTATTTATAAATTTTCAACATATTTTCTCTGCTAATTTCAAGTTTTAACTAATTTTTATTTATTTTTTGAGCCTTTAGTATTTTCTCATGCCAAAGTAATCAGACTAAAGAGTTGTGTTTGATTTTATTTTAATATTAAAGTGAATTATTATGGCTGCAGTTTTGTTACATTTACTACTAAGTTTGATGAAAAGAGTTGTTTATCTTATATTAAATCTTTGAAGCTTTGCTCTAAGAATTACTTTCCTCCTGTGAGATCACAAGCTAAAACGAAATTGCTAAAATGTTTTCCTTTCGAAGAAGCAAGATATGATTTATTCCAGTGAATAGAGACTGACAAAGTAATGCAGTTAGTTAGAAACTTGGGAAAGATATTTTAAGTAATATTTCAGTTTACACAACAAAAAATACATAAAAGTCATTTAGCTTTGAAACATTTTTTAAATCCCTTTAGTATTTTCCCATGTAGCCCACTTTAAAATGTTCCTTTCCATTGACTTGCGCAGTGCCTCTCTATGCATGTTTCTCTGTGCATCACAATGTCAGCAATGTCTCTCCTGGTTCCATGGATTTCCCCCGAGTCTGTATCACCTCTAGACTCTTTTCTTAGACCTGCTCCAGAATATGAGATTCTGGAAGGCTCTAAAAGTAATCACTAAGAATGCCAGGCTCTCTTCTGATATTGAATATGCTCACAATATTAGTCTCTTATACTGTAACAGGAGATAAGTTATTTCAAATGAGGAGCAAGCAATAATGTCAGGCAAAGCAGGAAACACCTCAAATTGGGTGCTGTTCAATCCTTTCATAAAACACAAAAATGGGAGAAAATAGTTACTATATGAAATTAACAGGAGAGGGAGGGAGGGAGGGAGGGAAGGAAGGGGAGAGGGCGAGGGCGAGGGCGAGGGGGAGAGGGAGAGGGAGAGGGAGAGAGAGAGAAAGAGAGAGAGAGAGAGAGAGAGAGAGAGAGAGAGAGAGAGAGAGAGAGAAACACAACAAGAACCCCAGGCTAAATACACACAGACATATTAAAATTTTATTACATTTTATTTTTTATTTAGAAATTTTCTTACAATTTTAATGTGTATGTGTAGCCTGGAATTCTTGTTTTTAAAATATAGATTCCCGGGTACAACTCCGAGTGATTTTGATACTGTAAGTGTAAGTTGGGATGTCTGCATCTGTTTTACAGACATCTTCTGGTCTCATGAATTCCTCTACTCCTTCATTTCGAGACGTGTTTTTCTGTCTCCTGCTCCCAAATATGAGCATTCCAGAAAGCTCTCTGATGCAAGTGGTCCATGGACCATACATTAAAAAACATATTCCAAGTGGCTATTTACACCATAAATGGCAATCTACATGCAATTTGAAATCTATACTTGACACCAAGTGAATTGTGGTGCCTGTTGGAATAGAACAGAGACAACACTTAGATTTGGTGAAGATAACAAAAGAAGTTGTGAAAGTAAAGCTCAACTGATAGCAATATATAAATTTTGACATATAAAAATAAAAATGTTCTGTGTTTCCTTTTAAAACTAACTTGGTTAAGTGACTATCCCAATTCTTTTCAATTTTTTAAAATCTAGTTTTGTAAATGAAATTTGTCCTTGTTCTATCTTAGATGCACTTCAATCTAAATGAATGTCGATTTCTTGATAAAGGGCAATTTTTTAAGAACAATTATCCCAATAATAGTATTTGGAGACAACGCGGTGGCTCAGTTAGTTAGAGCGTGTGCTCTGAACCGCATGGGCCACTTAGAGCTACGCCCTCTTTAAGGGAAAAAAAAAAGTATTTGGAATATATTTTCTGAATAAAAAATTCCTCTTCCAGAGTTGGCCCATTATGACACTAATCTCACATTTCACAAAATAGGATGCAAAGCAGTGGGTAGTGAACAGTACTCAGCCCAGATATGGAGATTTTTGTTGTGTTTTATTGCTTTTTTTTTACCAGGGAAATATTGACCCTCAAAGATTATCAATTATTTCTTAATAAGCCATAAATTGGTCTTTAAACCTATGATAATCGATATGATCATGACAACTGATCTTTTTCCAAGAACCAACATCTTTTACTAGTCCTTCTTTCTTAAACTTTTCTGCTTTCAGGATCTCCATGAAACTTCACCATCTGTACATTCCCTAATGTACAGCACTCTTTGACAGCACTCTTTCCCAGGCTTCCTTAGCTCTTACAAATTTAAACTACATAATGTATATAGGGACTTAGTAGATGCTGGCTTCACCCTAAGCCCTAAAATGTGAACATTTTCCAATATTCAGGGCTTTAACTCTTCAAACTAATTTTCTGTAAATTTCATTAAATCTTGAGGGTTCAATGATTGTATGAATTACTTCTAAACTTATATCTCTACTTTTCATAATTCTTTGAGCTCAATTTACATAATTCCAACTGCCTGACAGGCATTTTTTGTACATTCTGATATCTTGGTATCTCTTTAAACTTGACAATTCTAAATTATAAGTCCTTTACTTTCCACTAAAGCCAGCTCTCACTCTGAAGTACTTATTTCAAAAAATTGTTGCACCATCCACCAGTGACCCCAATCAAATCTTTTTTTATAGTTATTTTCTGTATTTTGACACATTGCATTCCTCTTTTTATTTTCCTGTTACATTTATCGTTGTTGAAATCCTATTCTAGAGCGGACTCTGGGTGGTGAGCACACAATGTGATATATAGATGATGTATTATAGAATTGTACACTTGAGACCTATGTACACTTGAGACCATTGTCACCCCAATAAATTTAATTAAAAATAAATAAATAATCCTATTCTATATTCTCTGTTAATTGATCTATGGATCATTTTGATTGGCTTCTATGCTATTCCTTTCCTTTTATTTTATCCTGCATAAAACATCCTAAAACACCATTTTCATCACATCAATAATAAATTTTAATAGTCTCTATGAATTTCAAATTCCTTAGCCTAATATTTAACGTACTATACAATCTAACTATAACCTGCCTTTTATATCCTCTCCCCAACATAAAACTTGTATTATATTCTACAAGGTTAATTCATTGTTGAACAAACACATGTCATTCTAGTTGACTGTATCATACTTCTACTTATCTGCTATTTACCTTCTACATCCAACTCGACTTTCAGGCTGAGCTTAAACTTCTCATAAACTTCTCATCTTCTCTGAAGCTCCTGGGTCACTCCTGTACCTGGCGACCCTTCTGTACTTCAGCCTCTAATATTACACTTACTGTAGAAACCATCCATCTGATATTCACTGCCTTAGCTCAGTTTCTGAAACTTTTATCTTGGTTCCTCCTGTAGTTTTAATGTTTCTTGGGAGCAGTGTTCTCTGATGCAGTATCTTTTCCTCTTAAATGTACTCTGCCAGATATTTACATAAATAATCAGTTTTCCTTTGATTAATGTTAGTATGCTATACCTCTTTCAGTTTTTACTTTTAACCTTTTTCAATCTTCACATTTAAACTAAGCTTCTTGTGCATATGATACAGAGAGAGATACAGAGAAAAAATACATAGATGATAAATGATAGATGATAGATTAGATAGATATAGATATAGATATAGTTATATAACCATACTTTACATTGTAGGTAGCAATCTCTGGCATATAGAGATATTGAACCTTAAATCACTTAGAACTTTTGAAAAGTTTTCCCAAGAGCTTTGTTAAGCCAAGCTTTTCATATTCTGTATTTGCAGAGTGAGTTTTCCAGACCCAAAAGAAGGACTTGGCATTGCCTATTGTTTTTAACCTTGTTAGATACTCACACAGTTCATCATTCCAGCTCCTCATGTCTCAGTCCTGATGATCTAACCCAGCATACTGACCATAACACTCAGGTTACTGATGCCTATACATCATATAAGTATCTTTATTTAAGTCATGATAACACTGGATTGCAGGACAGAATCAAGGCAAATATTTAGGTATATAAAATTATTATATTTTACCCATGAATACTAGTTTCTGCTTTTTGCAATTCATCTTCTTCCCCTAATGTAAAGCATAGCAACACTACAAATCTAATCTTCCAGTAAATCATCTGTTCTTTTCAATTCCTCAAAAATCACTAATAAAACATAATCTCTCTTATTTGTACAATTTTCTCAGCACTTGGGGATAAAGGCTAAGGGTTAGGAGATTTAAAATCATTTAAAGCAGTTCAGTGCAATTGTGGAAAAAAAAGTTGAATTACCAGCTAACTCATAAATAACTCTTCAGCATTTGCTATTGAGTAGATTGTAAAGAAATAAATGAGGTTTAAAGCCTTATTTCTTACATATTATTAAGACTGAGAAATGGAAAAACTTGCTAAGCTTCACAAGACATTCAGTAACAAAGTCTGGAGCTCTAATTAGAATTTTGAATTTTTAGAAGCAATTCAATTTGTATGTATTGAGTTAGATAACAAATTCTAGCTACCAAACTTTGATTTCTGTCTAGTTAACTATAATACTTCAAATTGATTTAAAATATATATAATTATATATACATATATATAATATACATAATATATATATATAATATATAATACACACAGACACACCAGGGGTGCCAAAAAAATGTATGCAAGTGGACACTTTGGTCAACGTTGCTCAAGCAGTAGTTCGCCATAATCAGAAATGTCTGGACACTGATGGTAACCATTTTGAGCACCTCTTATAACTGCAGAAGTCAAATGTGACTTGTATTCATCTTTTGTTATCAGTATATATTGAGTATTGCAATTTTAATAGTTTTTTCCTTTCTTAAAATGTGTATACATTTTTTTGGCACTCTGTGTGTGTGTGTGTGTGTGTGTGTGCGCGCGCGCGTGTGTGTGAAGATGATATACATAAGTCAAAGTGATCATGAAAATGAGTTTCTTGTTTCTTGTTTTAAATTTTTTTTATTAGTTTCAGGTATACAAACAATGTAATAGTTAGGCATTTACACCCCTCACAAAGTGATAACCTCACTCCCCCAATCTACTACCCTTCTGACATCGTATATAGCTATTACTGGATTAAGAAACTGTGGTACATTTACACAATGGAGTATTACTCGGCCATAAAGAAGAATGAAATCTTACCATTTGTAACAATATGGGTGGACCTAGAGAACATTATGCTAAGTGAAATAAGTCAGTCAGAGAAAGACAAATACCATATAATCTCACTTATATGTGGAATCTTAAGAACAGAATAAATGAGCAAACTAAACAGTTTGTTATTTCTTTGAAGGCTGAAATGATTTTGATCACTTTTCCGTGTCCTCTCACAGACCATCCAAAGTGTTAGACACATGGTACTTTGATTTTTAAACTGACTTAAAAAACAAAATTATTGGCAATCACCTATTGATGATAAGAGGCTTAAATGGGCATGAAATGAAGCAAGAGACCATCCTAATTTAATTCACAAGGGCCTGGAATCATTCCACTCTACATTAACCAACACAAACAGAAAGACTGGAAAGATCATGGCACCACTGCTTTAACTGAAGCACACAACATACCATATATCACAAGCACTTTTATTGTACATCTGTACTTTTACTGTCTTTTTAGAGATGCTCTTCACAATGGCTAGCCTAAGTTTTGCAATTGCAATTTGGCATGCACATAGATGAGGAAAATGCTTTTTTATTGTGTTGCTTTGTTTCTGGCATAGGCCTCAGGTTTTTATAGTCCTATCATATTTTAATCATCATCAGTTGATTTCTACCAAAGCCTATATTATCCTATGATTGGAAACATTTAAGTTGTAAAAAAAACTTGATGGAAAATTCTCATAAATTATTCATAAAAAGATAATAACCTATTAAATACAATTAAGTTTTGAATTAATCTACAGAAGCTTACAAAGTGTCTGATATTTTTAAACCATGCATCTTTATCACATTCCTGATAAAACTTGATCTAGAAGGGCTGTTAATTTAAATTTGACAGTTGCTTTTACATTCTCTGTAAATATAAGGTAGTAGTTAAGAACATAGAGGTCTTATAGAAAAAAATTCTTCAATAAAATAAAGGCAATAATACTGGCTCAAGAATTATTTAACGAGAGTATTTTAAATTAAGTATATACTCATTTTGTGATGTTTATTATTATCATTACTATATATGAAAAATAAATAACTTCCTCATATATTCATATAAAAGTACTGAGGGGTTGCTGGCATAGCCTACAATGTGAGATGGTTTTATTTACTTTCTAAACAATTTATATTGGGCTCTGTTTTGATTTTTCTCTATTTTGATGAATTAACCATGTTTTTAACATACTTTCATTTCCTGATAAGAACAACTAAAGTAGCACTGAAAACCATTTGAAATGCTGTGTGCAAGCTGACGCAAGACACAAAGGTAGAAAATTGGTATATTTAATTATTCATACACCTATAACAATACCATTTAGAAGTCAACATTGTGAACTAATATACATACATTTATTTTAAGCTTTATAAACTAAAATAATAACCAAGCTAAGAATCCTCTATATTTAACTCTTCAGTTGAGAAAACGTCTCTCAACCAGTGAATGCTATGAATATCCTAAGGCCTTCATTTCCACATTTCCAATCTTTTTAAAGAGGGACCCCTTAAAAAAAGAAAACAAAAAAAAAGAAAAAGAAAGATTCCCACATATGTAGGCGGTATCTTTATTTCCCCTGTAGGGTAGTAGGGAAGACTTGGTGATCCAGCTCCCAGCGTCCACCCAAAGGTCCCCATAAGGCCAGTTAGTTTAACTTTCTCCTGTTAAATTCAATGTCCCTATTTCTGTTTCTTCCATGTACTCCACAAAAGAGAAGCATGGAGGGGAAAACTTCCATGATGTTGAGAGACGGTGTGGGAATTTAGTACAAAAATATTAAGCTTAGTTCACATTCCACAATTTATTAGGCTCCCAATAAATTATCAGGTCATCAAATGGCATCTAGAAACAGATATTAATATCCTGTTGTGCTTATTGTCAAGGTTTTTAATGAAGTGGGAGAAGTCCCGAGTGGTGGGTAAGGCTGTCATAGGAGAAAAAGGAAGGCCCTGGGGAAAGGGGACAGCAATTGGAGGTCAAGTGCCCAGACGATACTGAAGACAGGCACATGAGTTTCATTCAGAGTACAAATAATTATGTTAGAAATCCAATCTAGATCCAGGTGGGCGGGTGGAAAGAGGTTAAAGAAGGAGAGTAAGCATCTATTGTCTAATATGATCTGAAACATGACATAAAGTCAAAGTTTTAGAAGTGGGACATTGAGAGATATTGGACCTAACAAGCAGACCTTAACACAAATTCTCCTGATCAGTCACAAAACCCAAAGATGTGCATGAAAAGATCAGCTCTAACAGAACGATCCTTCAAACAGCTAAGGGTTCAGGGTAAACACCTGGGGCAGACTTCGAAAACAAAACCCCAGATGCATCCACTTTACCCTGCAGTTGGCTTTTTACTGCTTGGTATTATAATAAGAAAGGTTGCAAGAGAAGAAAAACTATTTAAATGAAATTTTAGGACGTTAAGAAAACTTTTAGTTTTTATATTACATTATAAATAATGATTCAACAAATAGCTATGGGGTACTTTCAAAGAGTTAGACACTATGAATACCTACGTCATTCATTCAATCACTTGATCACTATTTAGTGTCTACTATATACCAAGTACTTTGTTAGGGACAGGTTTCCATGGGGGAAAAAAGGAATGCCATAAAAGGAAAGCATGGTCATAAAAGGAAAGAAAATAATAAGGTAAATGAAAGCCCAATTTCAAGTGAGGATTTTAAAATTTTAATTAGAGATTTAGACACATGTTGAAAGCTTAGGAAGAAAGAACTGAGGGTGGGATTAGGGTAATGGAGTAGCGGGTAACCAATGGAGCAAAGCTCCCAGAAAATGTGAGGAGAGGCAGGTGTGGCACAAAAAGACATGGATATTCCTTTTAAATAATTTCTGATCTCATAGGGAAGATAATATACATGTAAAACTATTTTTGAAACATAGAAAATGATCAATATTTTACCAGAAAATCTAGAAAATAGAGAACTCAGAGTTAATATGAGCAACAAAAATAGTTTACAGGACTTCACATTACCTTCTGAGCACAGTAAAACTATTAGCCAGAGTTCGAAGGAAAGTAGTGGTGCTGCTTGACTTCAGTGCACAAAGAATAAGAAAGTCCTCAAGTGACACAAGACACTTCTCATTGTTCAGATTGAGGGTCAGACTAAGAACGCTGTATCATCCCCAAGCCTTATGACTCCTCAGGCCAAAGGGTTAAGTCTTTGTGAAGGTCTGAAAGAAGCCAGAGTAAAAAATCCTATGGTGAGCCATTGAGACAAATAGGGGTTATTTAATCATTCTCAAGTAAAATTTATTTCCCATAAACATAAGGGCAAAGGGTGAAATGAGAGATATTGATGAGTGGACAGCTAGTGATTTCTTTAGTAAATTAGCTGAGATGTTTAGGAGCAGGCTATGGTGCAGTAAGAAGAGGAAAAAAATAATGTTAATGAGACAGCTGCTTTGGAAAACAATTCTCTTAAAGACTTGAGAAATCAATGCCTGCATTGAAAGCTGCTAAGGACAGACTAAGCCCACTGCTCCAATCGAATGCGTTCCTGACGTAAACTGAAACCTGTACTGTTTTATTATCCTAAAAACTCCAGGACATTGAAAGAACTTGTGATGCTAAGTTGGAGATAGAAGCCCAAGTCCTGAGTTACTAAATGATTGTGAAGTGTGGTATACAAAAGAGTTTTCACCTTCTGTAATTGGAAGTTTATTCTTCAGGCAGTGGGAAATGCTTGAATGTTTTGAGAAGGAAAGTGACATGATCAAAGCAACTTCATAGGAAGGTTAAATAAAAGAGTGATTTACAGGATGAATTAAAGAAAGAGGTGGGAAGACGGGGGCATCAAAAGTAATTGAAATCCAGTTATAAGTTAGGAAATAAAGATCTGTGGTGGCAGATGAGCTGGAGCAAAAAGGTAGGATGCTGAACTTGGTACATACTTGGATTTCAAAATCAAGGACAAGGGCGGAACCAGGAAAGAGAAATGGTACCATTTAATAGAATTTTAACGAGTGGTGAAAAATCTGTTTTGAAGTGATGAGGGAGAATAGAAGATAGATTATGGTTAGAGTATATATAAGGGTGCCAATAACATATCCAGGTGGGGATATTCACGGGTCACTGGGCTGGGGTCCTAAGAATGAACTAGAGATTGTTTGTTGGGAGTCATCTACATCAGTGGTTCTCACTTCGGGTCACTCTTTCCCCCAAATGACATTTAGCAACACCTGGAAACATTTTTGGTTGTCACAGCTGGGATGATGGTGCTACTGGATTCTAGTAGGTAGACTTCCAGGATACTCTTAAAACATCCTGAAACTCTACCTACCTACTATACCAGTAACAGAACAGCCCCTACAAGAGAGAATTAAAAGAATTATTTGGCCCCAAATGTCAGTAGTGCCAAGGTAGAAAAGCCTTGCTTATAAATGTCACAGTTAATTACGGATATCTTGTCCAATCAGTACATATAGCATATTCATGTTTAATTTATAGACAATAAAAATAGTATCAAACATTCACTGTGTTTTACTCTATTTCAGGCACTGGTCTCACATTACATGGTTTATTTTATTTAATCTTTTAAATACTATGAGATAGTATCCTCACATAACAGGTTAGGAAACCGATCCACTGAAAAGTTAAGATGCTTGCCAAGAGCCACATAGCTGGCTAATTTGGGGGCCCAGATTGCAATCAATAAGTCCATTTCCAGAACCATGATTCTAACCTCTAAGCTGAAGCACACAGTGACTAAAGGTATGGTGAGATGAAACCCATTGGCAGGTAAGAGACAATTACACAGGGCAAAAACACTCCATTCTTCTCACCAAAAAGAAAATATTCACTCTCTCAAATATTAATAGCAGCTTCTTTCTGTGCCACTGCAGAGCTCATTATGCCCCTGACACGTTTAAAATTCCTCCTCCTGGGGGAAGCTTTCAAGGGGGGAACGAATACCTTGAGCTCTATCTAAAGCAGTAGCTTTGGCCATCTTAGCATTTTGACATATGGATGTGTCCAGATATGTTTTATATAATTTGTGAATAATAAAAAAAGCCAAATTTTCCTGAAGATGTAATTTTTACCATGTGAATTAGAAATGAATAAAATCTCAAGAAACTGGAAATGAAACTACCTTATGACCCAGCAATTCCACTCTTAGGTATTTATCCAGAAAAACCCAAGACATTAATTCGAAAAAATAAATGCACCCCTATGTTCATTGCGGCATTATTCACAATAGTTATGACTTGGAAACAACCAAAATGCCCATAGGTAGACGACTGGATTAAGAAACTATGGTACATTTACACAATGGAGTATTACTCAGCTATAAAAAAGAAGGAAATCGTACCATTTGCAATGATATGGATGGAACTAGAGAACATTATGCTAAGTGAAATAAGTCAGTCAGAGAAAGACAAATACCATATGATCTCACTTATATGTGGAATCTAAAGAACTGAATAAATGAGAAATGTAAACAGAAATAGTCTCAGAGACACACAGGAAAAACTGAGGGTTGCTAGTTGGGAGGTGATGGGGATGAAGGAGAAGGGGAAGGGACGATACAAATTGGTAACTACAATATGGCCTCAGGGATAGAAAAGACAGTCTGTGGAATATAATCAATAATGTTGTAAATATTTTTTAGGGGGCCAGATGGACTCATGTCTTGTTAGGGAGACCACTTCATAGTCGGTGTAGAGGCCTGACCACCGCACTGTATTTCTGAAGCTGAAGTTGAATAATATTGTATGTAAACTATAATTATATATACATATAGTCATGGGACGTGGAGTAGAGTGTGGGAATGGAGTCAATGAAATTGCAATAGATAAGTATGATATCAGGGGTGGGAGGGCAGTAGATGGGGGAAGGGTGTTATTTCTGCGTGAAGGGTGAAAAGGATAACTAGTGCGTTGTTCTGTACACCTGAAACTAATAATTTAAAAAAGAAAGGAAGAAAGAAAAGAGGGTCAGCCGAGTGGCGCATTGGTTAAGAGCTGGCTTGGGACACCAGAGGGCCCCAGTTCGGATCCCACATATGAGGGCCAGTGACACTGCCCTCTACAGCTAAGATGCTGAACAACAGCTCAACCTGGAGCTGGGCTGCCGTGAGTCGCCGGCGATGGTGTAGGCTTTAGCCCCTATGGCAGTGGGTTGCCATGGGCTACCGTGTATAGCCAGCAGCCAGCGTGAGCGGCCAGCAGCCGCCGTGAGCAGCCATCCAGAAGCAAGCGACTGATCTGCCTCGCCTGGGAAGAGCACAATGATGGTGCCAACTTGGGCCAGTGAAGCAACATCCTCCACAACTAGACTGAAGAACAAAAGGACAGCAACTTGTCTGTTCCCCTTCCCCCAATTCCCCAGCGCTGTTCCCATTCCCCAATTCCCCAATAAAAATCTTTAAAAAAAAATGAATAAAAGTTAGTCCTATAATAATATATATCACTCTTATTTCCAATATGCTTTTTTGAGTGCCAAAGAAAGATGTAAAAATAAAGCTAATGACGTTGGGGTGGTCCTGGATGTCCACATGTGAATGTCAGTGATTCACAGCATTAAAATATGTTTGTTGAAAATTCCCGATTTCATGGAATGTATCAAAACAAGTACTTAATTCCTCAAGTTTGATGTTTAAATCATCCTCTTTAAATTACATAAACATTTCATATTTTATTAAACCAGATATTCAGAATTTTAATACCATTCACTTTCCATCTGGTCAAGACTGCAAAGATAGAACCCATTTCTTTGAAACATGGCAGTTTCCAAATTTCTGAAACAGTAGGCTCCTTCTTCAAATGATACACTAAGAAATAAAAATATCCATAATAAGGAAAGATGGAAAAGAAGAAAGCGGGAAGTTCTGGAGCCAGAATGGTGGAGGTGGGGGTGAGCGGGCAGTGGTTAGGAATCATGGGAAGAAGGGATCCAGAGATGCACCAGCCAGCATCCTTACTCAGGCTGCAACTTAGGAAACTGATGGGGCTCAACGGAACACAATTTAAAAGGGGTTATTTAATATATTTTAGGAAATTTTAGATAATAAAATTATAACCATTTTAAAATCTGAAGTTGTAGGTCTAATAGATGTTTGAATTAAATTCTGCTTTAAAATGTGATATTAGCTAATATACATACCATGAAATGCTACATCTCATTTTACGTGTTAAGCTTGAATTTTTTTATGTTCAAGGGGTATACTGTATCCCGAGGTACTTAATTACTGTCTCTGCCTGTGGCTTATATTCATCTCTCAACCATTTCTGTCAAAAATGCAAATTTAGATTTACTGTAAAAAAATAAATTATATTTAATGGGCTTTTAAATGAGTTCTTTGACACAACACTTAATTTAAGATGGACAATTTTACTCTTTTCAGCTGTACTCTGGAATTATTTCTGAACAGTGATGTATTCCTTTTGATTGTTCTCGTATTTTCTGATAAACAGAATGACGGTAGTACATCTTGATCCTGCCTGTGGTCTAGATATTTAGTAGCTACGTACTTGTTTTCTTTGATAGCGACACACATTAATATTTATGACCGTTTTCCTTTGCAGCATCTCCCAGATGGCTCTGCGCCCAGTGCACATGTTGAATTTTATCTTTTACCATATCCCAGTGAAGTCCGTAGGAGGAAAACAAAACCTGTTCCAAAATGTACTGACCCCACTTACAATGAAATTGTAAGTATGATTCATCCCTTTTTCAGTCATTTTGTTATTTTTCTTACCATTTTTCAGCTTAACAACCAAATATGGAAACTTTGCAGTAATTGGCAGCATTATTCCTTAAAGGAAAGACATTTCCCAAAATAAGCACCATGTGCTGATCACTGTTCTAGATGCTGTGGGAACTGGAAAATATACTGCTTTCGAAGTGCTTATGAACCAATTTTCAAATTGTGGCTAGCCTCCAGTAAGAGTCTAAGACTATGTGGCATTTATTTTATATATTATTATTATCCCTGACTTCTGATTTTCTCTACCCTTACTTTCCTTTAGGTTTTACTTACCTAATAAGCTTATTATAGTTTAATCTGTATATAAAAATACGTTTCATAAAGTCACATTTGAAAAATCTAAATAAACAAGTACAAAATACAAATTAAATTACCATTAATTTACATTGATATAGCTCTCTGTCTCATTTGTTTTATAAGATTTGAACATCCAATCCCCTACTTCCGAGGCAAGCCCTACATTTATTCTCTTGATTCCATCCTCTCACATCTCTCTGTACCTTGCTCAGCTGATTATTTGCTCTTCTTAAGGCTGTCTCATCCATTGGATCCTTGATTCAGAAATCTTTAAAAAACAAATCAAAACAAACTCCTCAACTCAAGGTTTCTAAAGCATCCAATTTTTCTTTCCCTCCCTGTCATCTCCAAACTTTTACAAAATTAACTCACATTTTTTGCACTCCCTTTTCACCCTTTAATCCTTTGCAGTGTGGATTCTGACTTTAATTGATGCTGCTTTATTAGACACTGAATAAAGACTCCTAATTGTTCAATCCAGTGAGCCCTCAGGCTCTCCTCTCCTGAAGTTACACAACAACATGGCTGAATATGCCTCTCTCTTGGCACCTCCTCACATGCTTCTTGAGTGCTTCCTTTTCTTAATCCCCTTCCATCTTCTCTTACCCCTCCCTTATTTTCCTGCATTGCCATCCTTCCTCTTAAAATAGTGTTGCTGGAGTTCCATTATTTATCTACCTGTATCTCTTCTCGATATTCTCTCAAATTATCTGGTGTATCCACAGATTTTTATTTAGGTTGCATCTGAATCTATTCCTCACGCCCTGGCTTTTGTCCTAACCTTTTGACCTACACTTCTGCCTGATTACTGAAGAGCTCCATTTGAATGTCTCCTAACCACTTTTAAACCAGGCTTTCCTCCCCTGTTTGCCACCTAAAAAGATAACTTCTAATGACATCTGCCTGTCTCACTCACCTGTCCAACTAATCGCCACATTTCGTCAGTTCTCCTTGTGCAGCTGCCTGCCTCTTAAATCTGTTATTTTCTTTCCGGTCCATCGCCATTTCTTTGTTTGAGGTTCTTGTGACTTTGGTTACTATCATAGCCTCCTATCTGCCTCCTGGCTTGTGTTTTTTGTTTAAATCTTTCATATTTCTACGTATAATGTCTTTCAAAAACTAGTCATATTTATTAATTTCCTGTTTAAATTTTTTCAAAGTTTCTTCACTTCCTACTGTATAATGTCAAAAATCCTAAACATGATGTCCATAGCCCTTAACACTCGACTCAGTAATTTTCCTAAGTTGTCTCTTAGAGCCATATCATCCTCATGCACTTTAAAAAAAAATTGGGGGGGATAAGTGTAATATATATATTATATATAATACACCAAGGGTGCCAAAAAATGTATACATATTTTAAGAAAGGAAAACTGTGTTAAAATTGTAATACTCAATATATACAGATAACAAATGAATATATATATATATATATATATATATATATATATATATATATATATATATATATATATGGAGGGAGAGAGGGGGAGAGAGAGAGAGGGGGAGAGATAGAGGTTGAGACTTCTCTAATTTAGTAAGGGAAGATATTTTGATATTTTATTTGTCACGATGTCAACAGCTAGAGAGATACACACCTCCCAACAACATCACTAGTTTCTGTACTTTTTGAGTACAAGACTCCGGCTTCAATGAAAGTTCTCAGACTTAATGATGCACTTCAGCATTTATAATCTAAAGAAGCACATAATGACAAAAAGTCACTAACAGTTCATGAGAGTTTTTAAAAACTTGTGTTTTATATTTCAAGCTCCATGTGTTATTATAAACAGTAGTACATACACATGCATGGAGATTTATATGCTTGTTATGTCCATAAATTTTCTGATGGCTTGCAATTATTTGGGGCCCTCATACATTCATGACACACTGACTAAAAATTCCTGCAGTAATTTTTCCATCAGTCTATACTTATAGCATGAACACATACCACTTATACTTGGAACATATGTAAAATTGTTTCAATGACCATAGTCCACGCACAGCAAACTCCAATTTATACAGAATCCAAATGTGCAGAAATGTGAATTAACGTGTGGATAATTAACTCTTCTAATAATAATCATCATAATATAAGCAAATTTGGCAAAGAAACTGGTTAAATTTAGAAAGCCATGAAGAAAAAAAAGGGCTATGTTCTAAATTTTTTTTCACCTGATAAACTGTCTGCATCAATAAAACAAAAATATTTTTTTTAAGAAATGCAAAAAGAAAGTATTCTATACCAGTTTTAACTCTGGTTTTACTTTCTCTTGACTTCAGCTGTGATGTAAGCCCTCATCTCTGTGCCAACCCCCTCAATTATTTCTGGGCATCCTCAGTGACACTTTTAATGTATTTTCTAGGGAGCTCAGTAAATTATCACATGGCAGCTAACTTGTTTCTAACTTCCCCCCTGCTTTGCTTCCCAACTACTACTACTCAGGCACTCACCATGGCTGGCATTTCTCAAGCTGCCAAAGTCAAGCATTGTTCTGGGAAGTGGGGGAGAATGGCCTTGCTCTCCTTTTTATATAAATCTCTTAGAGGGATGCAAAGGGGTTATTGCATTGCATCACCAATGTCTCACAAAGATCTTCATGAAAATAGTTCTTCCTGTTTCTTTTCACAGCCCTTCCTCCCTGACACCTAGACCTGAGAGAGGCTGGGTCAGGGACATAGCCAAGTGTCCCTTTAGTATCCACCCTTCAGATACTAACGCTTTCATACAGAGCCAAGCTTGTCTACTTGACACTTCCCAGAGTGAGTCTCAACAGGCTTTGCCAGCAGTCTCCCAGAAAAACCCCATCATATACAAATCCCAGTGGTAGCCATGACTCTGCTCAAGGTGGGGCAGGGCTGCCGGTAGAGATGCTCAGAACTGCACCGCAGCCATTAAGAAGCAGAACTGGGATTCTGGCTCCGAAGCCAATGCTCTTTCCATTCTATTACCTTTGGCACCTGGTTAAAGTCCATCATTTTTTTTTAAATGACTCAATAGATTCTATCTTATAACAGAATTATTTTATTATAGTCAATGTATTTTTTTTACATGTATTCCTTCCTTAGATATTATCCTATTATAAAGCATAAGGGGGACATTAGGAAGGGCAGAACACAATCATTCTGTGTGTTTTACGTACCTTAAAATATCTCCTAGAAGGTGTATGACTATTCAGCATAATGCTAAGTACATGGCACACTCAGTAAGCAATAGCTATTGTTATCTATATGGTCCTCTCATTTGATATGCAGAACACAATGAAAGTTCAACTTGTAAATAAAGACATTGATGCCTTGAGGTCAAACATTATGACCAGGGCCACATAGCTAGACTTAAGGTCCAAAATTGCATGATTCCAAGGCCCATATTGACCCCACTAAACTATGCTGTGTTATCCCTCCTTCTCTCCACCCATTGAGTTCTGTTCTCAATTGTTTTTTAACTCACCCTTTCATCATCCTGTCTCCTTCACTCCTCTTCCCACCAGCACCAGACATACTTTGGTTTCCTTATTATTCTTTTTCCATTGCAATCATTAAAATACACTTTAGAATGATTTACTAGACCCTGGTGTCAAACACCACACAGTGAGTGCTTATATATAAGTTAATAGATATTTACTTTAAACAAGGTTTGTCTACTTGATGTAATAATTTTAAACCTACATAGCCAATATTTGTCAGGAGGCAATGAAGACTTAGTTCATGCCAGTGGGTAAAATGTATTATAAAGTGAAATCAAAATAGCTGTACATTTTTGGTCTGTTTATGTGAAAGCAGAATATATATTAAATCATTTGGCGAAAAATTCTCAAAGAACATAATCATTTGTGTACTTCTCTAGCATTACCCTCTAATTATTCATTGCACAGTGAGAAAACAATGTTTATTTTTTAACAATTTGTGGATGCAGTTAAGAAATTATGCATCTATGATGTGCAATGCCCATAAAACTTCAGTCACTTTTAAGAAAATTACTTTTGCATAATGAAGCACAATGAAAATATTCCATAAAGTAATATAAACTTTTGAGTTGAAATGTTTGTATTTTAACCAGGAAGGCAATTAATTCCTAAGAGCATTTCTTGAGAATTTCAGCTTCCTCAGTACTTGGGAGACTCAAGTCTGTCTTGAAGTGTTTTCTCCAGTCAACTAATATAAAATACCAAAAAACAACTGTTCTTTTTTCTGTATTTGGTGGATCTTTGTCAGCTACAATTTTTTAGTGTTTAATATGTACCAGACTTTGTAGTAAGGCTTGTACTCATTATCTCATTTATTCTTCCCCACAATGTTAAAAGGTAAATATTATTATCCATTATGCAAATGAGAATACATGTAATTGACAACAGATTAATATAAATATGTATTATACACATGTTTCTTTTCAAGTTACATCTTTAGGATTTATTTATAGGATTCACAGAGTTCTTAAGCCACACTTTTCCAAAGGCCTAATGCATAGAGTTATTCCATTTTCCTACTTCACATACAGTAACACTTTGAGGGCCCTTTTATCAACTTATCTATAAAATACCAGATGGGTTCATCTGCTGAAAGTGTTGTGGGAGGAAAATAGAGAACAGTTTAGACAGTTCAAAATAGCTACTACAGAGAAAAGGAAAAGGAGTTTATTCTGAAGTCCTGGAAAGATAAGAGTCCCAGAGAGAGTGGTTCCCAGAGACCACTATGGCATCGCTTTGCAGTTAAAGAAGTTGAATTACAGTGGTAGGGTTTTGAGATTTTTAAGGCAGCCCTTAAAATCTTTTATTATCCCAGAGGAGCTCAATAGATGATATGGAATTATTTGAATAAGCAGTCCTAGGGAAAGATAATCTCCTTTCTGGAATGTGAGTAAAATCCTAGAACAGGAGGTAGCCAGGAGCTGCCACATGACGCAGGGTAGACTGGGTTAACATATTATAATATATTGGACCGCACATCCTTGACTGAATTATTACTTACTTTTTAAGTGAATCATTGTTCAGAGCAGCTAACAGATCTTGAAGGGAATTTCATGGGTTCATAAATGGTAGGCGAATCCCAGTGTGACAGACAAGAAACTACATCCAGATTCACTGAGGAGGCTTTTCAGTTGACTTAATGAGCTCCCTCCTCAATTGTTGCCTCTGCTGCTTTTTTGCATATGTAGAGAACACTTCTTTCTATCTTGCAGCTTGTTTATAAAAAGCAAGCAAGTTTGAAGCAGCATATGAAACTCTGAATGTGTTCTAAGGAGTTTCCCTGGCAACCATGCTGGATTTACACAAAATTCTCCCCTTTTCATGATGGATTACTAATTTCTAGATAGTACTACACTTTAAAGTTTCCTTACCACCACAGGCACCCACCCAGTGGTAACGCCTGTGACTTCCAGGATATTATAAAATACAGTTAAACATATCCCTTTTTAAAAAATAGTTATATGACTAGTAAGTAGAAAAGAGCAAGACACAAAACTATACATACAGCATAATTAAAGCTCGGATTCTTAAAAAGTGATTATATATAGAAAACATAAAGATTATCAAAATGTTAACTGTAATTATCTCCCAATGGTAGAAATATAGCTATTTCCTTTTTATGTTCTTTGTTTCATCCATATTTTATTTAATTAGCACATAGTTTCATAATAAAAATTAAGCAATTTTAAATAAAGGAACCACAGATTGACTTCTTCACACATCAAAAGAAATGTTGGTGTACTACATTAAAATAACACAAGGAAATCATGGAAATTGGTCTGCTGTCATCATAAGCCTTCAACAAAGAAAGATAGTGTTCAAGTTCCCATGTTAATTCAAGGACAGTCAATTCAAGGACACTTAAAAGGTGAAATGTATTTAAATTTCTTCCCAGAGAATAATTTAGTCTTATTAAATTTGGAATGGACAATTATTAATGAAATTAGAGTAAATTTTAAGCTCCTTAGAAAAATATTCTATTACTAAAATTCATTATGTTCGCAGAACCTTTAGGTAGCTTTTCAGAATTAGTTAGAAATGAAAGATTCTAACATTAGCCTATCCATTTCAAGGTATAAGGTATTAGCAGCTAAATGTTTTTATTAAAAGCGATATTTTTAAAAAGATTCATTTAGCAGGTCTGATTTCTATTTTTATTATTTCTCTCCCTTTTCAGGTGGTATATGATGAAGTTACAGAACTCCAAGGACACGTCTTAATGCTAATTGTGAAGAGCAAAACCACATTTGTGGGAGCAATTAACATCCAACTTTGTAGTGTCCCACTCAATGAAGAAAAATGGTACCCACTGGGAAACAGTATAATTTGACCATTACAATGAACATATGCATTATTCATTAACTACTTGTATTTTTTTCCACTTCTGGGCCTCTCTATCACATGAGCAGGGCATTTTTGTTGTCAAAGATAGTGTAATTTACTAAGGACACAATGAAAAGGAAACAGAATCACTCTTTTATAGTTATTTATTCTCTACCTGTGTTTCACTGTTTTCTTAGAATCCTTTCTCCTCAATTAAAATGCTGATCGATTGTATAAAATACATGTAAAAATAATAAAAGAATATTTAATTTAAATACATCTTTTAAATAAAATATATGTTCACATTTTGTTTTAATTGTGTTCCTCCAATTAAAAGCAATAGCTTTAATGTATTTTTTAAGAAACACAGGCAAATAAATAAATCTTATCAATTAATTCAAGACCTAAGTATATCTGCAACACATTTTTTTAAATGTGAATATATATATATATATATATATATATATATATATATGTATGTATCTGCATAACCACTTATAATCCTATATATTGAGAGGTTTGGTAAACTCCAGCAGAATGCTATATTATTTTCTATCAGAAAAACAAAACATAAATGCCTCAAATTCTTAAATTTAATTACCGGAAGACACTTGTTTGCAGTTTTTTACCCTCTTCCACACCAAAGAATTCATCATCACTGGATTTCACCCATCCAGAGGAATGATCACATTTTAAACTTCATTGTCTCCTAACTCCAAGATCTCAAACTCTGAAACTCACACCACTGATCAAACCTCCTCTCTTAGAACATCAAGTATTTTCCTTACTTCTGAACCTACCTTTATACTCATCAATCCTACAGATTTCTACCTGCAAAGCAGGTACAATTCAAGGCACTATGCCACATTCTTTAAGATAAATAGGATTTTTTTTAATTCCTGACTTTAAGTTACTAAAAAATATTTTAAATCCTTGCTTTATTCAATGTTTTAGTGTGTTTGAATTTTAAAAAATAGTAATTTAAGTTCTTCTATACAGTCATCTATACAACCATATAAACATGTCAAAGTCTGTACACTTATTAATCGAAAATATTTGAATGCCTGGTATGGGCTGATGTGGTCCCACTTGAAATGTATACTCATGCAAATCAAGTAAGTCATTAATGCTGCTGGGCAATAATTCTATGTTTCTAGTCTATTCACTCTCCCTTCCTGTGAGTCCATGATTACACACCCTTCTCTCTGCTGAAACCCAGCACCTCCCCCTAATCTGCACTCTCAGCTGATGATTTTGTTTTCTACTTTACTAGAAATTACAATCAGTCCAAAGAAAACCTCCAGATTCCACTACTGCATCTACCCACCTAGATTCTATGCTCCATCTTCCTACATACTACCATAGGAAAATTACCCATGCTCCTACCCCAAACCAATCTCTCATTACATTGAATCCCAGTCCCTCTCACTTACTCACAAACATTACTGGAATTCTCTTCTACTGAAAAGCATCATTTCTTTGTTCTCTACTGGATCATTCAGCATATAACCATGATGTTACATGGTTACAGGATCTTACAACCATTATTTGAAAATTCTCACCACCCGTCTTCCCCTTCCAAATACTGACACATTAATGGCATTGGTGGTATAGTGGTGAGCATAGCTGCCTTCCAAATACTGACACATTTCCCTGCTCCTCTTTGCAGTGAAACTCTTCCAAAGAGTTGTCTCTCCTCTCTGTTTCTAGTTTTTCTCATATTTTCTCTTAAACCCATTCCAAGCATGTGTTTGTCCCCAGCACTTCAATGAAACTATTTTTGTCAGGGTCCCTATTGACATCCAGGTAGCTAAATCCCCAGGTCAATGTTCAGCCCTAATCTGACTTAGTTATCAGCAGTATTTGGCACAGTCAGTAACTCTGTCTTCCTCAGTACATGCTCTTCACCTGGCTTCCAGGACACCACACCCACTGTGCTTTCCTTCTATAACATTGGCCCCTCTTTCTCAGTCTTCTTTGCAGAAGCATCCTCTTCTCCATGGCCCCCAATGTTGGAGTGTCCCAGGGCTCACTCCTTGTCCTCTTCTTCATCAATCTTCACTCCTAATGATCTTGTATATTCACATAGCTTTAAGTATTTCCATGCTAATGAGTTCCAGCTTTATTAAATTCAGCTCAGAATTCCTCCCAAATGTTAGAGTTCCATTCCCAACTGCCTACCAAATATCCTCCTTAGATACCTAATATCTCAAACTCAGCATGTCCAAAACTAAACACTTGATCTTTTCCTCAAAACCTGTTTTAGACAGCAGAAAACTTGGAAGTCATCCTTGATCCCCTCCCTTCAGTATAATTTTATCCATCAGCAACCCTTGTTGGCTCCACCTTCAAAACATATCCTAAATCCAACCACTTATCACTCCCCGTAGCTACCTCTCTGGTACAAGGAACTACTACCATCTTTGTCCTGGATTACCACGATGCCTTCTTCTAAACAGTCTCCTTATTTCTGTGTTTACCCTGCCCCCCTCCTAGTCTATTCTCAACACAGCAACTGGAATGATTATGTCATTCTTCTGCTCACAACTCTGCAGGAGCATTGAATCTCAGAGTAAAAGCCCAAATCTTTAAAAAGAACCTAAAAAGTCCTATGTGATCTGGCCTCCCATCAGGTGTCTTTCTGATTATATTTTCCAATATAACACTCAAGCAACACAGGTCTCCTTTCTGTTCTCTGAGCACTCTAGGCATGCTTCACTCCTGGAATCTTTATCAGATGGCCTCTTCTTTCAAAAAAGAATGTGCTTTTGTCCCATATAACCACCTGCCTCACTCACCTCTTTCGCTTTGATCAAATGTGTCCATCTCTATCAGGCTTATCCTGACCACTCTATATAGTACTGTAACCTGCCCTGTCCCCAGATACACACCAGATCCTTCCCTCTCTGTTCTACCATTTTTTTCTTATGCACTTACCAAGTTTGAACATTCTATACAATCTACTTATTTATTTGCTTATTATGTAAGCTTTGTCTCTTTTTCTCTAGAGAACCAACACCAGACTATAGAGAAGTTTTGTTCACTGACAGTACAGTCTTAGAGCCGTGAAAGGTCTTTGTCCTCGCACCCTTACCAAGAGAATCCTGCCTCCTCCAGTTGTGAATCTTAGCCACACCCAGAACCCTCATTCTAGACCACATTCTAGGTACACAGGACCCCAGAATTCCCTGTTTCAACAGCCTTGCAGGCCTCTTCTAATGGTCCATTCATCTGAAGTCAAATTGCACCACCAGTTGTGAATAATGCTTAGGTGCTAGTGGTGACCAAGGGGAGGCCACTTGAAGAGTATAGGGATGCAGCTTGAATGTGCCAGCTGGAGTGTTCACAAATGTGCATAAGGCCACTCACAGTGCAGGAGGGAGCCTGGGGCAGAAAGAAAAGCAGGACGTACAGAGGGTTGCTGGACAGGACTAGCCCTTCTCAAGCTACCATAGTTCAACATGGATTTCCAAGAATTCTAAATTAAAACCTGTCCTTCTGGTGTTCGTTAAGGTATATCTGTCACAATAGGAGCATAAAATGTATTGTATTTAACAACTTGTTAATTTTATTCGTAACTTTTAAAATTAGGTAGATAATATGTGGGTGTTATGAATTGAATCATGTCCCCTCAAAATTCATGTGTTCAAGTCCTAACCCCAAGTAACCTCAGAATTTGACCTTATGTGGAAATAGGATCACTACAGATGTAATTAATTAAGCTGAAGACATACTAGAGTAGGGTGAGCCTTTAATTCATTATGACTGGTGTCCTTCTGCAAAGGAGAAATTTGAACACAGACTCTCAGACAGGGAAAATACTATGTGAACACTGGGTAGAGATTGGGGTGATCATGCCACAAGCCAAAGAACACCAAAGGTTGGCAGCAAATTACCCAAAGCTAAGAGAGAGGCATGGGACAGCGTGTCCCTCATAGCTCTCAAAAGGAACTACCCATGCCAATCTTGTGATCTTGGACTTCTAGTCTACAGAACTGTGAAACAAAAAATTTCTGTTAAGTCACTCAGTTTGTGGTACTTGATTAGAACAGTCCTAGCTAACTAATACACTGGATCATCTTTTGTTTACTTATTTTAACCCCACAAATACATGGCACATAGTTAATGCTCAATTATATTTGTAAATTAATGCCTAACCAAATGACTGAATGATACACCAGTGAACAAGAATAACAACAAGGTCCCAAATCTTAACTCTCATTCATATATGTTTTAAAGCTCCTTTAGCCTTTTTATTTCTGGATTTTATTTACTCCTTACAAGAAGTCTAATAGGTGGGAAAGGTGATATCATAAATGGAATGTATATGTATGTATGTATGTATGCATGTACGTGTGTGTGTATGTGTGTGTGTGTGTGTGTGTGTGTGTGCGCGCGCGCACGCATGCGCGCATTCAATATTATTCTACTTGAGCTTCAGGAGAAGTATTTTTAAATTCAGTGGATGTGAGGGACCTGAAGCATTGGACAACTGGCCATGTCCAAAACCTGCCCCCTCCATTCTTATCTTGAAAGTCCCTGCAAAAAACTTCCACAGAAAACTAAGACATCTCAAAAAACACAAGGTAAAAAAACTGAGATCACAGATACAACATTATGACCCATATTATAAAGGACCCACTTCCAGCAAATATGTTTCAAGGTCAGGACTTGGTCCCCACAAAAAAATGTATTATTGAGGAGGTACCCTTATTTACATATTATCTGTACCAAAAGTAAAGACTTGATAGCACGTGGAAGAAATTTCAGTGCCAAAATCCACCACCCAGCAACTTTAACCCTCATATTGTAACACAAGTGTCACATATTAAGGTATATTTTATTTCCTAATACAGGATCTTGTATGCTTTCAACACATTTTAGTTAAACTGATTAAACCTAACCAAAGCTTTTTCTTCAGAAGGAATGTTGGGGACTACATAGCGTCAATACAGAAGTCAGTGAACTAGCCAAGACATATGGCTTATGCTTTAGGCTTTGGTAAGCATTGCCATGTGGATTTATTAACCTTGATAGTTTGCAATGGCCTATGTTGCACCAAATAACTGTTTTTTCTCATTAAAGGGATGTAGCATTAAACCTTAGGCATTAGTGAGTACAGGCCACATAAGATACAGTCCTTGGAACAAAATAGATTATAAGGAACAACAAACCTTTTTTTTTTTTCTCCTTAAATAAGCTTTTTAAGGATTGGGTGATAAAAGAACATTGGCTGCTTTCTTTAATGAATTTTTCAGCCAGTTCTCAAACTAATAGGCCAGAAATTTAAACAGTGGCTAAATTCAAAATGTGTTCGAAACTCTAGTGAAGTTATAACTTAAAATTCTTAGCCCCAGACACAGGTGTGCCTGCTTACTATACCAACATTCCCAAATTGTGTTCCAGGGTGTGTGTGCGTGCGTGTGTGTGTGTGTGTGTGTGTGTGTGTGTGTGTGTGTGTGTGTTACTTTGAAGTGACAGAGTACTGGAGGAGATAAGACCAACCTTGAATTCATACGTTATGTCCATAGAATAAACTCGCCACAACAATACAGTCTCAAGAAGATTCTGCAATTGCTAATTAAAGAAACTCTGATTATCAGAGTTCAGAGACTTAAATCATGGCTGCTGTCACAGAAAGAAGACAGATTTTATTAATATTTAAATCAAAAGGAATGGAGACTCTTTTTATAAAGAGAATATACCTTCTTCCTAGGCTGAGGATGCAAAAACACTGACAGAGATTATTAAATGCCGCAAAACTGAGAAAGTAATTTAAAAGTCTGTGCCCATCAGACTCTGGTTCTGAGTTTCTAATTTACCCCAGGAATCAAGAAGAAACTGGAGTAGTTTGAAAAGGACCTTATTACTTACTATCAGAACAAGGTTCGTGGAAGAAGGAAAATGTAATAGAAGATATCAAACTGAGTAGTAATGAAAAAATATTTCCTTAAAAGAAATATTGATATCTTAAAACATAGGCTAGGCAGATCTGAAGGGAAAATGAGATGCTAAAAACAAGAAGAACTATGTTTAAAAGGTGATACACTTATTATGTATACAGAGGAGATCCAAGATGGCAGAGTAGATAAACACTGTGCCTGCTTCCTTCCATGAACACATTAAAATTACAACTAAACTAGAACAATCAACTTGAAGAAACATCTGAAGTCTAGCTGAATGGAAGTTTTATAAAATAAGATACGTTGGGACTTTTAGGAGCAGAGAGGTGAAAAGGGCCCCAGACCTCCAGGAGGTGGTTGAAAATCAGAACGGATATCTTGGCCATGGAGGTTCCCCGCCAAGGAACGAGGAACCTTAGTCCTAAACCAGTGTCCCCAGCCCAGACTGGTGCTGGAAAGAGGAGCTACCACTACAACTGGCTGTGAAAACCATTGGGGGTTCTGACCATCCGGCGGGACAGAAGATGGCGGGAAACCCAGGCGTCCTCTTAAATGCTGGTGCAAGAACTCTCTCCCTCGCAGGCACTCACCTTGGGCTCCAGAGGAGGAGCGGTGACTCAGGGAATCTTGGAGGCATACAAGGAGCAGACCGAGGTGTGTAGCTTTGAGACAGAAGCTAGAGGACTGTCATCATGTTCCCTATATGTGGTCTTCATCCAGGGCAGCCGGCAAGCCGGTGCCAGCTTTCCTGTGTTGAGCCCTCCCCTACAGGCCACATCTGAATCTGATTGGTCTGTTTAGTTCCCTGGGATCCCGCCCCACCCAATTCCCACAATACTGGAGGATGCAATTCAGTTTTTATTCCTTCAGAAAGTTAGACTGGTACCAAAAAAAAAATCAATCAGGCAAAAAGAGGAAATGCCTTGGAGAGCAAATATAATGATATCCTGGAGAAACGTAGGATCAGAAATGTTTAAAATGATCCTTCTTAAAGCCATAGAATTTTATAAGAACCACTGGAAAACCATCCCTTAAAAACTGGGACAGAATAGTTAAGTGATTATGAAAATCTAGTCAGATTTAAGAGGAAAATCCAAAAAAATACATGTAAAGAACTCAAAAAATTATTGCTCTTTGAGTTGCAAAGGAGCAGAATTATTGCCAAGGGGGTGCCCTGAGGAAACATATCCAGATAATTTATGGAACTGATACTCTAAAGGAAAATTAAGCAAAGAGGGGACTAATTAAAGGGAACCATACAAGATGATTACAGATTAGGACTTTGTTTGGATCAGATATTGGCTTGATAGGAATATTATCTTTTAGTTAAGTGGAACTATCTTATTCAAGGGGATCAAGATTGTCAAGACTTGTTTGAACAAGGAATGTGTAACAAACATGGAATTCATTGACTTTATCTCTCCCAAGACAAAACTCTGAGAGTAGAAATTTAGAAAACCAAATGTCTGAAGAAAATAAAATAAAACAAATAAATAAATAAGGAAAAGAATGTCTGAGCCAAAGTTCACAGAGAGCAAAGGGAAAAGAAAAGTGAAAAAGGCACCCAGGTCCAAGAACCAATGTCATTCCTATGCGAGCTAGGGAAGAGACCACTATAAAAAGCTAAATAAAGAGCTATAAACCCAGCTAAAACTATCTGAAAAGAATGTGGAAATAATAAGAGAGAAAAAAATATCACAAATGTTTGGTATTTATCTCAGAAAAATGTTTTTACTGAAACAAATACTATTCAAAATTCATGAAATTTAAAAACTAAGAAAATAAAGTGGTTTGAAGATCAGATGGCAAAAATATTAATCATCCCTAGATTTCTACTGTTTGCAGACATCAACTGTAGCTTCAGGTAAGAGATCTGCTGCCAGTGATACTCCAGCTGAAACAAATGTGCTGATGGAGGTAAAACCTACTCCCTAAGACACAAGAGCCAACTAGAAGGACTGCCAATGACCAAGGCTGGGATAAGTTGGACAAGTAGTATTAAACTATAATCTAAGTATAAAATAGTTATCCATGAGTCCATACTGATGTAAATAATTGGATAAGTAAATAAATGGGGGAAAAAGACAAATCTCCCATGCAGAAGAATTCCAAATAATTTAGGTAGCTATTTGGTATTTAGAAGGTGGAACATAATACCCATTCTTTAGGTGTGGACTGCATATAGTGTCTTTCTTCCAAAGAGTATAGTATGGACAGTGGGGGAAAAAACTTGACAAAAAAAAAGTAATTAATTACTTAATTACTTCAATTAAGTAATGAAGGTCAATATCAAAAGTGAAATGTCATGTTGATAGTATGTACCTTTGATAAGATTTGATGAAAATAGCACTTTACCTCTGAGGTCTTCCCTTCAAAAACTCATAGCTCCAGTTTAACCATGAGAAAAATATCACTCAAATCCCCATTGACAGACATTCTACCAAATACTTGACGAGAACTTCTCAAAGCTGTCAAACTCATAAAAAAAAAGTATAAGAAATTGTTATAGACAAAAAGAGCCTCAAGAAATAAACCTACTAAATGTAAAATGTATCCTAGATTGGACCCTGAAACAGCAAAATGACATTAGATAAAAACTAAGAAAATCTGAGTAAAGTATGAACTTTAGTTAAAAGTAATGTATCAATATCAGTTCATTAATTATAACAAATACACCATATACTAATATAAGATATTAATAATATTGGTGGAGACATCTGCCAGAATGGTGGCATAAGGAACTCCAAAGGTCCATTCCTCCATAAAAAACAGCAAATAAACTGGCAAAAACTGTCAGAAGCACTTTATTGTAACTATGGAAACTAATTAAATTTTACAACATTAAAATTATGCTTAATCAAAAAAAGCAGGTGAAGGCCGGCCAAGTGGTGCGTTGGTTAAGAGCTGGCTTGGGACGCCAGAGGGCCCCGGTTCGGATCCCACATATGAGGGCCAGTGACACTGCCCTCCACAGCTAAGATGCTGAACAACAGCTCAACCTGGAGCTGGGCTGCAGCCCCTGCTGCAGTGGGTTGCCATGGGCTACCGTGTGTAGCCAGCAGCCAGCGTGAGCGGCCAGCACCCGCTGTGAGCGGTCGTCCAGAAGCCTCGTCCAGAAGCCGGCGATTGATCTGCCTCGCCTGGGAAGAGCGCAATGATGGTGCCAATTTGGGCCAATGAAGCAACGTCCTCCACAACTAGACTGAAGAACAAAAGGACAGCAATTTGGCTGTTCCCATCCCCCAATTCCCCAATAAAAATCTTAAAAAAAAAAGCAGGTGAATTTTAATAACAGAGCTTTGTGGCATTTCACTTAACCTGACCCCATCCCCTGCTTCACAGCTTGGTGGATCCCATAAAGGAACTAGCCCACCTTCCGGGCATAGGTTCCCAATATGGGAGGAATCCGAACAAAGAAAGGAAAACTTTGGTCAACTATTGGAAACAAGGTAGAACCCAACCTACACACATGCAGCATCAAAATTCCTCAGGTGAGACAGGGACTGAGAGCAGCACTACCATACCACCGCCTATCAGCACTGAAGCACCAGGGTGCAGTCCCACAGCCTCCTGCCTTTTCCAAAGAGACTATGCCTGCTGCACAGTCATCTTCTGGCACACTACAGACAGGACAAACACTCTGGGAAGTCACAGATCTTAGTGTAACTCATCTCCCTTCTGCAAGGTGCTGCTCACCTCACTCCAACTCACCACCAGCCCACAGGTGCGCAAACACCACATCTACACCTGCTGCCCAGGGATGTGCCTGCCGACACACGTAGGCGCATCAGGCCTACCCTGCTCTGATGTACATCTGCCCACTCATCAGAATACATAAGTGCAGAGGGGGCTCACCTAGCCAAGTACAAATGTGAGCACAAACCAAAAAATCAATTGATATGTTAGAAAAATAATAAGAGAAGAGGAAAGAAACTCTAGGTGGGTTATCACAGTAATTTCCCCCCATTGAAAAAAAGCTAATGCAAAGAAAAGGATAATAATAATAGTGACAATAGCTAATTCATACATGGGATTCAACTTTCAAGCGCTGCTCCAAATTCTTTATGCATTTTTGTTCATTTAATCCTTATAACAATGGTTATTGTCCCAATTCCCCTGATGTGAAAACTTAAAAAAAAAAAGTTGTTTACCTAGTAGGTAGCAGAGGATATGAGCCTGAGAGATCAGGTGCCAGAATCCATTCTCTTAACCACTGGGCTACATTCTCTTTCAATTATCCTATGGCCATGTTTTGTTTTGTTTTTTGGGTTTTGGGTGGGGTTTTTTTTGCATCTTTATCATGTGGCAGGCATAGCGGTAAGCATTTTACATACATTATTTCACTTAATCTTGACAATAAATCTGTTTGGTAGGTATAACTACCCTAATTTTTAAAAAATCTAACTCATATTCTCAGTGAGATTCCAGAAGATATTGTCTTAGCTCAGGCTGCAATAACAAAATACCACACACTGGGTAGCCTAAACAACAGACACTTATTTTGCACAGTTCTGGAGGCTGGGAAGTCTAAGATCAAGGTGCCAGCAGATTCTGTTTCTGGCGAGAGCTCTCTTCCTGGATTACAGATGGCCACCTTCTCACTGCATCCTCACATGGCAGACGGAAGACGCTCTACTGTCTCTTTTTCCTGCAAGAGCATTAATCCCATCATGGGGGCTCCATCTTCATGACTTTACCTCAACTGAATTCTCTCTCAAGGGCCCACCTCCTAATGCAATCACACTGGGGGTAGGGCTTCAACATACGAATTTTTGGGGAACACAAACAGTCCCTAACAGATATCAAATCATAAAATAAAAATATGCTACATTGAAACAAGATCAGTACAAAAATAAAGTTTTAGGAAATAAATTTTTCAAAACAGTTATTCTATCTGACTGCCACATTTTTCCACAATCACAAAAATTACACACACACACACACACACACACACACACACACACACACACACATACACACACACGTCAATATCAGAATGGACACTGCCAAAAAATCAGATTATTGATGTAGACATTCCAGTTGTCTGTGTTACAGAGAACAAGAAGTGAACTTAAATAAATATGTTGTTCTCACTTTTAAAGAGGATTAAATAAGCAATGAGAGGTTAACCTCTTTAATCTTTAGTGTCTTCATCTGCAAATCCTCCTGAGATCGCTATGATGGTTAATTAAACTAGTTGGTTCATGCAATGCACTTAGCACAATGCTTGGAATATCATTAGTGCTTAACACATGACTTTATTATCATTATCATTATTATTATCATGATTGTTATTATTATTATCATTATTATTGTCACTGGTGGCAGACACACATCTCTGATGCCCACTTCAGTTTCCTTTTCACATTACCACTCTGAACCATTTTAAGTATACTTTTCTAACCAATAACCAGAATCACCAGTGTCTATATTGCCGGTCTTTCAAATGAGCTCCTTGATCAAATCAGTTAGGAAGCTTTCATTTGGGAAAATCACTTAAGAAAAACAGAGTTTATAGTTGTATTTATTATGAGGGTTAAGCTAAATAATGTATGTGAAAGCATTTTGAAAACTTCTAAGTGCCGTACAAATAAGATACGATATATTTTATTGGATAGTATCCATAGTAATATGAGAAGGCTGGGGATACATATCAGAAAAATAGGGTGTGATTGTGGCATCTGTGAATAATAACGGATAGGGTGTGAGTGAATCAGCCTAATGGAGAAAGCCTGAAACTGAGAAGAGCATAGAGGAGGCACCAGGCCCAGGTGGCTAATTAAATTAACTAAAATGAAACACAGCTAAAAACTCAATTCCTCAGTGGCACTAGCCCCATGACAAGTGCACACTAGCCACATCACAAGTGATAAATAATCACATGGCGCTAGTGGCTACCCTATTGGAGAGAGAAGATAAAAAACAATTCCATTGTTGCAGACAATTCTATGGGATGCAGTGCTCTAAAGAAATGAGGAGGGAAAGAGATTTGAGATTGCTTTCAAAATTCAAAAAGAATTAAAAGAGATTGTTTTATTTCATGGTTGATCATGACTTATAGCTTTATAGTTTTTGACATTTCCCAGGTTTGCAGAATTAACATATGTTACTTCAGAAAACTGTTTTGTGTTACTGTTTTTTAATGAGAAAATACAGTTGTCTCCTCATCTTAACTTAATTCTCAGTACCTCTATTGCTTGCTGTCTCTTCTGTAACAACCATGTACAAACCCCCCAGGCTTAATCCTCATGGTTCATCTAGCCAAAAATTTTTCCTGAATTAAAATAAGAATTAGGCTTTTGATTGTTTCTTTACTTTTACTCATGTGTTTTGTGCTAGCTACCTCATTTCTCACTAGATCATTTAATGTGTTACCTCTGATTATGTAAGTTTCAACATAGAATTTGGAATTAAAGTCAAATAACTTGAAAAAGAGAAAACTGGTATAAATTTTCAGTAAAACCACCATATAAAAATAAATTTGTACCATTTAATATGCTTTTAACATACTGTATACTGGGGGCTGATTTCTATCCCCACTACTCATCACACTTAAAGGAACATGAAAGTAAATCAGAACATTTGTTTTCATTCTTTGACATTTTCTTTTCTGATTCTGACTTTCTTATTGATCAAAACCCAGAAAGGAAGCAAGTCACCTTGAGGAACATTACCACTCAAAGGGGAATTCATTGGGAGGAATAGATGCCCTGAACTCATTCTCTTCCCTCCCTTTGATTTTTTGGTGGGCTTCTTCCCAGGCCTTTGCATTTCTAAAAAGTCCCCAGATTTTGCTATTGTTACCAGCCAAGGACCATACTTCAAGAACACTACATTTGAATAACCTGAAGAGCTTCTATAAATTGTCACATCCAAGCATGCCACACCAAATTCATCAGAATCTTTGAAAACATGTTTGGTAAATATTCTAGAATAGTCCATAATCTAGAATATGCACATAAGTTTGAAAACCACTGGCTAGACTAAGAAATAAATAATTGTTTGGGTACTCTAAGTAGATAGCTCTAAAACAATTCAAGCACAGATCTATCCTTTGTTTTGGTTAAATATCTGTAATTAACCAATTTCAGAATAAAACATGTAATATATATGCATGAAAATATGTGTTTCTGTATGTGGTATATATGTGAGTTTGAGTGGGTATAAATTAGTTTTAATCAGTCTTCCAAACAGGTTAACTAATATTTTTAAACTCTAATCAGGAATCCATATTCCAGAGGTGTCTACTATAAGAGCTACACAAATCCTTGCCTCTACCTACACAAGAGAGTATGCCAGTTAGCATAAGGGCTATTAGAAATAGTTTTCATTGGTTACATGAATGTTCAGGTATGTGGGTTGACCATAAATATTGTACAAGCAACTCCATAAAAGTTTCTAGAAAGCCCAGAAGCCCACAGAGACTAGAATATAGCACCCCTATGCCTAGCACTCCATTCAATCTCATGTCTCTCAATTTAGGGAAGTTTATATCAACAAATCTGATTAGGTATTGGCTCATCCTATTATTAGAACACATGCTGTCATATCTGAGTCAAGTGAAGAACTTTCATGTACTATTGATGCAAGTTATTGTTCAGAATGCCCAAGAGAGAGCTGAAACTATACTGTTTTTTTAGTGTTTGTATATTTTCAGCGTGAACAACTTTATGTGTTCAAGCATGATTACACAGTGGTTTTGTTTTCTTCTTAATCCATCGTGGTCACAGAGAAGCCTTGTCTGGTGTTGATGCTCTGTGAAATTGTTTATGTTCAACAGGAGAACACCATGGCCTAACTATAAGCATCAGGCTAGCTCCTAGCTACACCAAGACCTCCCTGACCATGCAGTCAGTTCCTAACTATCACTTTAATCAATTGTATGGAAACATAAACCAAGGACTATAACCTAATCCAGGAGATCATGCTGGCTTTCTGGAGTAACTGCCATTTAAACTGAGAGTTTAAAAGTTAAGAGGTCTTTTGTTGCCATGTCCCAGTGGTTCATTTAGCCCTTTCTTCCATTTTCTTCCACTCATCAACACTATTTTTTCCTACATGTGAATTATGCATAGAAAACACAAATTAAATCTGGCTTCTTACACCATTCCAAATCTTCTCCAATGTAAGAACATTCCCTGACTACAGAGTTTCTATGGGTAGCATCTGTTAAAAGTTCCTATGAGAAAATAATAATAATGATGACGATGATGATACCTGTTCAACTTAAAGGGTAAATGGTAAATAATGCACACAAGAAGTGAACCAGAGATGTTTAAAGACATCACAGATTATTGGACAGAAAATAAAATAATCTAATGTTTCCTTTCAAATTTATGTTTCTAATTTAAAGTGGAATGTCTAAAAAAAAAATGAAAGCGTTGGCCTTCAAAGTTACTGAGCTTTTACTGATAACTGAAGAAAGGGTGAGAAAAGAAAATGTATACTCGTTTTCCCTTATTTCAAATATTTTTGGTACAAATGAGGAAAAAAAAGTTTATCTTGCACCAGAATTAATGAACTGTCCTGCAAAACTCTCTGAAAAAGTCTTTAAATCTCATAGAATCCCAGAGCTTCAAAAGATTTCAGGAGGTTAGAGAAAATCAAAGCCTTGGATCAATGGGCTGAACAAGAGATGATGTAAATAAGACCCTCCCATAGTCTGGCAAAATGGAAGCACCCCTCTGAGAACTGGCTGTGCATCTCTACTGAGAAAAGTGTACCCTGGCTTTAGATACAGAGAGCCCAGGAGGTAGGATCTGAATGATTATGCGCTGAGTAACTTGAGACATTTCACACTACTTACAGTTTGAATATTTTTATTCCCAGGGGCATTTTTATTTTGAATATTTAGGCCTGAGGGTCAACTACAGTAATAGTAAAACATGGTAGAGGAGTTACTTTGTACTTTTCTAGCCATCGAGAGCTAATGCATTAGTGTACATCTCAAATAGTCATTTTTTCTTATTTTAGTTATAAGTTTAGATTTAATATCAACAAATACCTATGAGGACTGCCTAATTTGTCAAAAATTGTGCAGGTGCTTTTACCTCACTGCCATACAATAGACAATAAGTATTGATAAGCCTGGTTTTTTGAAGAATGGTTACTAAGGAACCACATTCTTTTCTATATGACATTTAGTAAAGCAAAATCCTGCTGATGGTGAGAAGCTCAGCATATGAAACAGTACAGAAATCTCATCACTGATCAAGAGGCAATCTTCAAAGTACATTTAGTACAGATTCAGAAATGTTGCCAAATCCATTCAGAGATCCAAGCATGTAAATCCACACAGTAGATCTCTTTTATAGATATGGAGTCTGAATACAGTTAGAATACAAATCAATTTCATAGGCATGCATAAAGATATCTGTATAATAACAGGGTACCAAATCCAGTGCATAGCATTTAAGAATTAGCAAGAGAATGTAGGGGCTAATTGCTATCTAAAATATAAAAGGACCCAAAATATAATACCTGAAATCTAATTCCTTCCCACTACAATATGCAATAGTGGGTGTTTAAAAGGTAAGACACTCAGATTTCACATTTCTTTTATACCACCAAATATTTGCCAACATATGAGTATTTTATACAATCAGACATATTTTAAAAGGTTGTAAATTCTGCTAATTAAAAGTGATACAACCAGGTGAAAGAGCAGCCTCCGCAGCATAGGGGTGTCAGAAACTGACTGACAGAAATGCCACACTGAGTCAGGATCCTCTGAAATTTCTCTTTTCTTTTCTTCAACTGCCCTGTTTTGCATATTTACACGTGATTTCGCTCGATATTTCCCTTTTTGTAAATAGTCATTTTGCTCTATGTTTAAAAAAAGGAAAACAGATACGAACATTTATTTTGGCTGTTTTATTGCAATGTATTGCTGACAGGTACTATTAGCTGCTATCTGACATACCAAACATAAATAAACAGTGAAGCTGGCTCGAGACTCTGCCCAGCTTTGGAAAACAGAGGAACGCGACGGTAACCTGCAAAGGGAATCATATCTAATTAGAACAATCAAAATAAATTAACCATCAGTGGTCTTAGAGTGCTACCGAGAAAAAAATATATCTTTACTAAGCGTGCATTAAAAACTATGACTGTATAGTTCCATTTGTCTTGTATGTTAATTTTCCACAAAACTGAAATATTTAAGTTTCTCTTCTGACCTTCTACTGAGTAACTGAAGACACAGCTCACGCTTTTCCTTCAAGTGCAGCATCTCCAAATTTTGCCACCACCCTTGTGCTTCAGACTCTGTTTCCTAGGTCTATCTCAGGTGGTGTTAGAAAAGGAAACAGACTGAGACGAGGTAATTGGGAGTTCAGCGTAAATCACCCTGCGAGGTAACTACAACATAAATGCAGCCCTCGAGACAGTCGAGAAAGAACAGTCTTGGGCTCCCAGTCTCATCTCCTCAGGTGGGAAGAACAAGTCACTGGCTCTCCCTCCTCTTTCATTGCCATCCTTCATTTCTTTATGATAGTCGTGACTATTCTTAAATGAAACAAAAAAGCTATGATCCAAGTAAAGAAATGTTCATACATGCCAAGTTTGCCAAATCAATCTTCCTAGAGATCCCACACCCCAATCTCCCATTCTGTATTTCTATCATTCTGTTAAGAGAAAACATGTGTCAATACATAAAATTTCCTTCACATCTGGCTGTCCTGGATAGGACTATTTGTTATATCAAAGTATGTCTCTGGTAAACTCAAGTTATATTTAAACATCAGCACAATCATTTTATTTTTAGGAATATTACCTTTACTCATGCATAGAACTGGTAAAGTATATTGCCCAAGAAATTCATTTCCGGTTATCATACTTTGATTTTCCACAACAAAGCGTATCAATGCCAATTCTGGTACCTGAATAATAAATGTGAATGTTTCATCCCATCTTGGACTAAAAGCTGAAACATAAAGAAATAGATAGTACCAAAGAGTCACAGACATTATTTCTAGAAAAGGAATAATACCTGTTCTCCAAAATTTTTCTTTTCAATACTTGAATAATAATATCTTATGTTTTAGAGCACTTCAATTTTTAATGCACCCATTGAGAAAATAATAATGACAATAACAATATTTGTTGGGTGTTTCCTACTGCTGGGTAGTGTTCTAAGAACTTTAAGTAGATTAATATCATTTAAACCTCACAACAACCACATCAAGGTTATTAACTATCCACATTTACAGATGAAAAAACTGAGCCAGGAAGATGCTATATAACTTCTTAAGGGTTTCACATACACAGCCATTAAGTGGGGGCATAGGAATTCAAATAAATGGAGTCTGATTTCAGAGCAGAAATGTCTCATCAGTATGCAATATGGCTGCTGTGTTTAGGCATTTCATTAACAAAGAAGTTGAGACATAAATAAGTAACATCATTTTTTATACCAGGTCCTATTATGGGCAGAGCTCCATGGATAGCTGTTGGACTGAAAACTAGATCATGAGTGCTCTAAAGTCAGCTCTTGACCTTTCTTTTGACTAAGTGCTTTCTAAAGTCCAAAGTTGATGAGTAATTTAGGTCTCTAGCAAAATAGATCATCCAAACAACAATCTATTGTCAAACAAGTAATCCAAATTGTGTCACAATGTAATGGAAACCATCCAATATTGAAGCATAATTTAATGGAATCCAGAAATTCACATCCAGATAAAATAAAATGTACTTAATAAAGACTCAAAGGTTTAGAGAGACATAATATACATCGGTTTTCATGGACAAAGGAAATGCTATGCATTCTGTGTCAATAGCTTTTGCTCTTTTTTTTTTTGCTTTTGTTCTTTGAATTACATTTCTAGAAACACTGAAGAATTTGTGGTTAATTACGTATACTTTATCTATGTTTTCTGTGGTGTCTCTGTGTTCACAAGTGTACATTTACTGGACAATAATCCAGTCTATGTCCACAAATACATAAAACTAATTTGAGCCATGCTGGAATAATGACAGTGTTACCTTGCCCTAAGAAGAGAATTCCACGGAGTACAGGGGCAGGTATAAGAGTCAATTCTTCACAGACACTGCAAAATATCTGCACAAAATTCTTATACTGATTTATTCTACCTACCTCTTTCAACACCACTTAACTATAAACCCTCTATAATCTCTCTCTCTCTCTCTCTCTCTCTCTCTCTCTCTCTCTCTCTCTCTCTCTCTTTCACACACACACACACACACACAATCATATATATTACGAGACAGTCCCTTAGTTGTCCAAAAAAGTAAAACAGAATACCAAATTTGATAGTCCAAATATAATTTTCCCTAGCATAACCAAAAATAAAGAATTACTTTTACACCTTATCCAAAAATGATCTTCTTCCTCCCAGACTCTCACATCTTTCATTGCCATTACCCTAGAAGCTAAGCTGCCTTAGAACCCCTTTTGTCCAACTACCTAAACTTTTACTCTTGATAGTCTACCTCACACACATCCTCCATTTATTTTCTGATGCCACAATTCTTCTTTATAACCTGACTTCTACATCCTCTGTGAAATCATATCCTAACTCAATTTTGTATTTCTCATTTCCCTCTCATATACTTTTTATCTAATCTGCAGCAACAGTCTCCCTAAAGCTCAATTCTGTTAGTGTTATATCCCTGATTAAAAATTTTAACCTTATTCATTTTCTATAGAAAAGAAAGCTCCTACATCTTATCATGGCTTTCACGATTATCCATGACCATCCCCAATATAACTTTCTTATTTTATCTCACACTAATATTTCTGAAGTAACCTGTATTCCACTCATCTTGACTTTACTTTTCCCTAGCATGTTTGAATTTTGTCTTCTCCATGTTTTGGCACTCATATTACTCCTTTTGCCTTCAATGCTCTTATCCCCAATCTTTGTATAAAAAAAATATATAAAAAAATTTAAAAATTCTATTCATTCTACAACTATCTCCAAATTTGCCCCTTCTACTACAATTCTTTGTACTTTCCTTAAAGCACTGATAACTCTTTATCATACTAGTTTTACTCATATCTTATCTCCCATACTGAACTGTAAACTACCTACAATAGAGTTAGTTGGGACATACAAAATAATACATTTAATAAACCAAGATATTAAGCTTCTTGATACTTACCACCACGTTTTTAATAATGGGCTCCGTAATGCTGGGTGAACCAAACTGAATTTCTGCAGGGATATTCCCATAAAACCCAGGGAACATCCTAGTACTATAAGGGATGCATTGAATCGATGTTCTGTGCACTTAGCCACAAAGATTCAAGTAAGAGGACAGAGAGAGTGAGAGATAGATTACAAAAAGCTTCCTGATATTAGCAGTTACCATTCGCAGACACTGCCATTGTAATGTACCTTCAGCTCTAAGGGATATCAATTAAGGCAGTAAGTCATCACCAATATCCTTTCCCATTGATAACATAGGAGGAGGTAGCACAACTTCCCAAATCTTTTTTTCCATGCCTTTTGCACAAGCGGTCATGCTAGAGGAGTACTGGGCAGCTGGTGAAAACTAAAGAGGGTTACCACCCAAGAAGAAAAAGACTAATAAAACTTCACCTGCTTCTCTGTCAGTCCCATTTAGCCTGGAGCATATTGCTAGACTCAGAAATGGGGTCCAATATACTTTGGGAATATCCACTCAAAGAAGATTCTAGACTCAAGGATCAGTTTCAAGATTTCCTCCAAGTTGACTAAGGGTTATTCCAGGAATCTGTACTGTTCTAATTTCCTTAATGATTTCAACCTCAGAGAAGAAATGACAAGGTCAGTACTGTATTACATAAAATACCATGGGATGCTGGAACACTGAAAATCTGACCAAAGTCATTTCTTTCCCTTTTATATTTCCCTTCTGGCAAAAATGAATCCAAACATTGTATGAGTAGGTTTCTATGGCATCCTTGGCCTGAGTCAGAAGCCACAGAACTTCATCTAAAATAATTCAAGTAGTGAAGTAAAAATGTGTAACATGCTGTATCAGAATAATCATAAATTCTTTATTTTACACTGAGGCTAGAAGCTAAGTAGATTTGCAGCCATCAAAATGTCTCTCTTAATTCAGTGATACTGGGGAAAACATAAAAATGAGGAAAAAGTGGAAAAAAGTATTAATGTTTCAGGCTGTGAAATTTTTGTATCTGTAATCTGAAAATACATCTAAATAATGCATTAAATCATTATCAAATTGTTTTTTGCTGCATAACACATTTTTCATCTTGAAGATATGCAAAATCTTTGCTTTATGAATAATAAATATGTATCAAAACTCTATCAATATATAATTTGTAAGCTTTCCAAAAAGAAGTCTAGTACAAGTTCAATGAAATATATTAGGAGCTCACCATTTCTTTTAATTACACGAGTCTGCTGTTTCACTTCATCATTTGCAACACCAAAAATTCCTATACTCACTGATGTGTCAGCTTTGTTAGATGATGAAAGATTACTGGGAGGCAACTGGATTCCACTGATGAGCTGTGCAAAAATATTTAAATACAAGAATTTCACAGAATATCAAACTCCATCACCACTTAATTTAAAAATAAATATGTATTCAAAAAATGATAGATTATAAGTCAGTTTCCCTAAAAAATTTGAAAGTGGAAAATGCAAAACTTAAATTTTAACTCTTTTATCCTCAAGATTCAATAGATGAATACCAGGGACATGTCTAAATTATTCCATTTTACTGATATGTGTTTATAATAGAAACCATATTGTCCAAAGTTAATGGTTCAACGTGTGTTTTTATTTTACAAGTATTTGTTATGATTGTTAAAAAGTATTGTTTAAAGGCATTGTTATGATTACCTTATACTGTAACTCAGGCTGAGCTACTCTGGTACCATGAACTAGTTTCAAATTCATATTGTATATATACAGCAAAAAAATAAGAAACAATATGAAAACTACTTCTGAAATGTAAGAGAAGGAATCACATAATTTCCTAGATAGCATTTGCTAGTATAATTTATACATTTAGATAATTTATCACAAAATTTTACAGTATCCATTATTACCTATATTATCACAAGTAACCTGAGTCTCACAAAATCAATTATTACATATGCATATTAGGTACTGGGTATCAGAAAAGTGCTCAACTAAGTAATTAATGATAATTTTACTTAGCCTTTTATTAGTCAAGCTAATTGTTGAAACAAAGGTTTGTTTTTATTTTAAAGAAAAAAGTTTGAACAAAAATCAATATTTGAAGTGTACTAATTTATAAAATGTACTAACATAAAACTTGAGGCATGATTTCAAGCTCTGAAGATTGTACCAAAGAGGAACAAATAAAAAATTAAGTTTGAAAAGAAAAAGAATGAAAAGGAAAAAAACCAAGAATGTATCAATATGTAATGTTTTCCTTTTCTACATCCACACATTACTGCATTAGCTAGAATCCAGAATGACTGTGCAAATATTTAACAACCAGTATGAAATGGGCATTGATCAATCAGTGAAATTAGACATTAGGGTAATTAGAAAGAACATTGGTCATAAATAACTAGTACACCAATACCAGACCCCACCAGATGAATGTCAGCTCCTCAGGTAATAGACCTTTACCAATATGGAAAGGTTCTCCTTTAGTGCACCTCATGACAAAAAAGAAAAAAGTCTAACTAAATAAATAATAATAATTAAATGTGAGAACTGAAGAATAATTTAGAGATTATTCTTCAAATAATTTGTACACTCTGATTCCCAAAACCCTCCAAGGAACAACTGCAGAGGATGGATGTCAAACAGAAAACCTTCGGTTGTTAACTAGAGTAGCTCTATTTCATCTGTTGGCCTTATGCATGAGATTTGGAGCTTAAAAAATGGTTTCATAGTTTTTATAAGCTTGAAAATAGCTGACATAATTCAAAACTCTTAGTTTGCAGGTGACAAGGAATAAACCAAAAATGTTGAATGGCATCATCAAGGGCATAAGAAAGCTATAAAACCAGGTCTTTTGAATCCCAAATCATGCCCTCCACAATTTGTGCAAATCATAATACAATCACAAAGCTCCCTAGTATGATCAAAGCAAGAGGGAAAGACGCACATGGCTACAGTAGCAACTTTCTGGGAAAATCATTAACCTGGTCTATTTTACACCATGCCACTGATACCCCTACATGAGACCCCCCCCCCCCGCATAATACAAACAGATGGCATTTGTAAACATCTGTGCATACTAGCTATCTTCCATCTTCACTTTCTCAATTAAAGAGCATGTATGTTCTCTTTAATATTCTCAACTTGAAAAAGAAACCATCCATTCAATTAACCAACATCTATTGAGCATACACTTTGTGTCAGGACCTGTGGATAAGGATCAAACAAAACATAGTCCTTATCCTTAAAAGATCCTCAGACAAATAGGGAGAATGACAAGAATTACAAGTAAATAAACAATTATGATACAATGTGGTAAGTACCATAATATACACATGCATAAAGTGTTATTGAAAAACAGAAGAAAACTATACAACAAAGCACAATTAAGCATAGTAATAAGCTTCCAACAAGAAATGGCTCTTAAATCTTGAAAAATCAGTCAGGACAAAATAGGCAGTGAAAGATGGAAGAATAGTCCAATCAACGAAAACAGCATATGCAATACATGGAGGTATCATCATGGACAGAAAAGGCTTCCCTCTGATTACAGACTAAGGTGAAAGACTGGAAGTGGTGAAAGATGGGGCTAGAGAAGTAAGCCAAGGCCTGACTAAGAAAGCAATCAGGTGACACAGTAAATATTAAGAAGGTGTAAGTTTAGAATTGTAGCAAAAGCTCTCTGGTAAATTTTGAAAGATGAATCAGGAAGATTGAGACAGGTTACCTGAAAATCCCTTAGAAAGCCAAAGGATTAGATGTGATGACAGGTAAGAAACTCCTCAAAAAGGACTGCAACAAAAGACATCAAACCAAGGGAATGGATAAGGAAGACATGCAGGAGGAGGATCCACAGAAGTTGGAGATGGACTGGATTTGGGACGTGAAGGACATGGGGAAGAGAAGAATGGCTCCCAGTTTTCTATCCTGAGTTGAGTCAATGATTTCGTCTCAATTCATTGAGATTTAAATAAAACAGAAGTATATTTGACTAGAAAGGGACATTCAGGATTTAATATTTTTAGTTTGGTGGAACAGTAATTAAATAGGTAGGGATGCTAAGTAGGCTATTCAAAATGTGCTTCTATACTCCCAAAATGAGGCCAGATTAAAGTTTTGAGTATTATTGGTGGTTGAAACTATGAATATGTATAAAAGGACACAAGGAGAATATTAAGTTCTAAATAAGGATTAAGAAAAAGTCTTAGGCAACATACTCGTAAATATTTTAGCAAAGGTAGAGAAAGATGAACCCAACAAATGAAAGTAAGACTTGCAACCCTAACCTTGTCCCTAACCCTAACCCTACCGTATCCCTAACCTTAACCCTAAACCTAACCCTAACTTAATCATAACCATAACCCCATTCCTAACCCTAACCCTAACCCTAACCCTATCTCTAACCTTTTCCCAAACCCTAGCCCTGTCCCTAACCCTTACCCTAATCCTAACTCTGTCCCTAACCCTAACCTGAACCCTGTCCCTAACCCTAACCCTGACCATAACCCTGTCTCTAACCCTAATTCTAACCCTCTCTCTAACCCTAACCCTAACACTAGCCCAGACCCTGTCCCTAACTCTAACCCTAACCCTGTCTTTAACACTAACCCTAACCCTAATCCTGTCCCTAACCCTAAGCCAAAAAAATAAATAAAAATAAAAAAAGAAAGTAAGAATTGTTTAGGAGGTAGAGGGGAAAAGGAGAAAGAAAAGCCCAGAAGCATAGCAAGGAGATTTGTATGGAGTAGGAAGGGATCTTAAAAGGTGGCTGATTCCTCTCTTCCTCTCACTAGAACAACTAGACTAGTTTTTAATTGATTGGGGCTGTACCCATTTCTGTAGACAATTTCTACATATTCACTATATGCTCCTATTTTAGAGTAAAAAAAATGCTTAATAACCAGGAAAAGCATCAGCTACGTACCTCGCTGGCACTACTTCCTACAGTGGCCAGAATCATTTTTGTCCCATTCATCTTTGCAGTACTCTCTTCCTGCATTAACCTCTGGAAAGTAGCTCTTAAACTTCCTCCCATTTTCAGCTGGAAACAAATGTCTAGGTCCTGAAGTGGATGAAAGTGGTCCCCCAAATCCACTGTGGCTTTTAAGACAGTAGAGGAAGGAGCAAAGATGGGATGGGTTGTGGGAGAAGTGCAGTCTGGAGGTTCTAGCGTTTCCTGCCCTCTGAGAGCCAGGCGACAGGAGCAGGGGGCTCTCTCATCAACCAGCACAGCCAGCAGAGCTACACTCAGTCATAACGGGAGACACAATGAGACTCACCAGGAATACCAATAAAAGTACCAAAATTTCAGAATAGAATCTGAGATGGTTCATGTGATTCTAGAAGCAACTAGTTAAATACAGAGAGATCCAAAAAGAACAAACTCACCCCATTTATTTGCAAACAACAGGTGCAGATACAATCTAAAATAGAATTGTTTATAATTAAGTAAAGAGAAAAAGCTAGGGATTTTCCAAAGATTCGGTGACATTAAAAAAAAAGGAAACAAAAATGGCACTTAGGTTATAGAAGAATAAGAAAGCTTTTGAAATGTATTTATGGGACACAATACATTTTAGACAACTACTTTTGCTATGAAATTATACAGGGCACGGATATAATAAAACAAAAGAGAGATGGAATAATAAGATAGTAGTTGGGGGAGGGGAAGGGACGAGACAATACAAATTGGTAACTACAATATGGCCTCAGGGATAGAAAAGACAGTCTGGGGAATATAATCAATAATGTTGTAAAGATTTTTTAGGGGGCCAGTTGGACTCATGCCTTGTTAAGGAGACCACTGCATAGACAGTATAGAGGCCTGACCACCGCACTGTATTTCTGAAGCTGATGTTGAATAATATTGTATGTCAACTACAATTATATATACATATAGTCACGGGATGTGGAGTAGAGTGTGGGAATAGAGTCAATGGAATTGTAATAGCTAAGTATGACATGGGGGTTGGGATGGCAGTGGATGGGGGGAGGGGAGTTGTTACTTTGTGAGGGTGAAAAGGATAACTATTGCATTGCTCTGTACACCTGAAACTAATAATAAAAAAATAAATAAAAATAAAATAAATTGTGATTGGAATTTAAAAAAAGATAGTAGTTGGGGGAAGGGTGCTGGTAGAGATAAAAAGGAAGCTATATGAGGCAAATAAAAATTTGGGGAGGAACTAATGACGCAGGTGAAAAATTCACATCTACATTAGAAGCAGTAGAGAACAAAATCAAATACAGAGGGAAATGGAACGCAGAGGATACAGGAAAGTGATAGAGTTGACAGAAATTAATAAACATGAAGGAAGACACTCAAGGAAAGCATATGAATACTTTTGGTTTCTAAGTATTCAAGGGATATTCAGAGACATAAGGAGAAAAAATCCTGAACTACAAAAGTCTAGTTCTGGAGACTAATGAAAATCAAATAGCTCCTAGAATTTCCCAGTAAAATTCCTTAAAGAAAGAAAAAAGCAGTATATCCACAACGTAATTGGTGGGCTGAACTCAGACTCCTCTATCACAACATTAAATGCCTAAGGACAATGGGATTATAAAATGAAAACTTTGGAGAGAAGGTTTTAGCCTCAATATTTCTATTCACGGGCTGGTAACCATTCATTCAAAGATAACAGAAAGATATTTTTCAAATATGGAAGGATGTTAAAATACCACTCACCTATAATACCCACAAAGATCAGCATAAACTTAAAAGGCATTAAAGGAAATCAATAAAATTCAAAATATTAATGTGTACTATCTAGCTTTTATAATAACCTAAACAGAAAAAAAAGTCATTCATCTTACCCTTATCGTAAGTGTAACTGGATTATTGTTTTCTAGTACTCCATTTGGATTAAACTTTGTTTCAATATCTCTTAGAAATCGTGGTTTCAAAATATATCCAGAACTGCCATTATCCAAAAATTTCCCGTTTTGAAGGTCCATCGGCAGACCAGGGGTCTGGAAATTTAAGGCCACTGTGAGAAAAAAGTATTTTGATATTGTCAGGAAAATAGAGGGTATGGCTAAAGAAACACAGTTAGTAGATTTACTAAAGCCTAATCATGGATTACATATCTTCAAACATTTTAAGAGCAAGCCCCATTAGCCAATAACTCATGTTTTAATAAGCATTTCCTCCTGGCATGTCTATATGAAGGTGAGTTTCAAAATTTAATCTGTCTATTTTATAGAGTTGAGTCAAAATGGTGCACAGTAGACATCATACAATAGCATTGTACATATCAGATAACACCCAGGAAATATGAGAATAAAGAAAATCAGTACATTAAATGCTGGAAGGGAAGACCATCCAGATCATGAATTTTCAGGTCCAAAATCACTTGAGGACAAAATGAGAAAGAGGCAGAGCAATAATGATGTTCAAATGTAGAAATACCTCTATATAAGCTGGTGAATAGCCACTGTGTGCAGTACCACCCTCCCAGCACCCCGCCACCACCATCCTGGCCCTGCTCTCCCCACCCCGCAAACCTACAGGCCCTGCCACAATCCAGTAGCAGATGGATTAACACGTGGCACTTCCTGACTGGTTAACACCAGTGCTTTATGCCAGGTACAGTCTGGTAAGGACAAATAACAAAGCTATATGATCTCTTTCATCTTTCAACTATAAATGCAGAAATTGGCATAAAGTACAAAAGGTAAAGAGGTCACTTAATTTGAAGAGGCCCTTAGCAAAATTTTCAGACAGAGGACTTGATCTTCACTCTCCTCTTACATCTATTTGGGTTTCCTTTTTCCTTTCCTACACTTCCCATGCTAACTGTTCATGAATTTAACTTCCATGCCCCCAGCTCTCATCTATTGTAGATTTACCCTCCACAGCACCGTTAGGAATAACTTCAATTCTTGAAAATAATAATTCATTATTATTGCCTGACTGCAAAACACTCAGGACTCAGAGCCAAAAAAAAAAATCTTCATAATAAGCTCTTTTCAAGAAACTTTCATTAATTTACAAAATTCATGTTATCTTATTTCTGCAAAAAGCTAAATATCCTACATAACATACCCATTTGACAACCTACATTCCAAAATTCTTGAGGATTAAAATTAGAAGAGTTTGCTCTTATTGCTCTAGGATATATTCTGGTAATGAACTTCGTGGTGTGAAGAATAAATTCATGGGCTAAAAAAAAAAGTTAATAAAACATTATGAAAGATTTCAAATAAATTAAATAAACTATACACACACACACACACACAGAGTCTATTTGAGTATCTATATACAGAGGGTGCCAAAAAAATGTATAACATTTTAAGAAAGGAAAAAATTGTATTAAATTGTAATACTCAATATATACGTATAACAAAAGATGAATACCAGTCATGTGTATACATTTTTTTGGCACCCTGGTATATTGTTTGTTTCTACTTATGTATTCTTTATAAGCTTCTATTGTCATATATTTTATTTAAATTACTTAAGATGCAAAACTAGTTTATACCCCTTTATCACTGAACACTCCTTCAAATTTTTGAACACAAATTTTATGTTTCTCCAAGGTTTGTACTCTTTCACTAGGCAGATCCTGTTCTCCCAACCATTCCTGCTAATATGGCAACCAGTCGCAGGAGAAATGATGAATGCCTATGGCCCACTATATTTGCTAGTCAAACTAGAACAAAATCATTGCCACTCTCATCTTGAATACCATTCTTTAGGAAGCATTATCAAGTAAAAAATTAGTTACTGCAGTTAACATTAATTACAGTTAACTTCATCAGCACTCATTTTTGGAAGTTATACACTCCTTAAAAGTGTATTTTAAAGCTACTCACGTATAAACAAAAACAATGTTTATCTTAGTATCATGATCCCTTATTCAATCCTCAACTAGATGTTTTTATCTTTTGGTAAAACATGCACTCTTCTGGGTCTTAGTTTTTCTCACCTTTAAAATGGTAAACATGAATGGTCACTAAGGACCCATAACATAATATGATTTTGTTACTTCTGAGATTAATCTATAGGAATTAAACATGCTATGTTATTACAAATGCAATTCATGTTCATTTTAGATAAATGAGAAAATCAAATTTAAAAAATAAGAAATAAAACCACATATAGTCTCTTCACTCAATTAATAACCACTGATAACCTCTTGGTATATAACTTTCCATTTTTATATTTTATATATATATAGATATATATATACTTATTTTTAATTGAATCATATTGCTTTTATAAACTTCCACATTTTTACTTACTAAAATAACATGAAAATCATTCCACTTCAATAATATTCACTAACCACATTATTTTTAATGACTGAAAAATATTTATATGTATGAAAAGTACTGTTTCTGATTTTTCATTATAATAAACTTAATATTTATGTTTTTGATAATGATGAATACCTTTGCAATGCACCTTGGCCCACATCATTAATTATTTACCACTGACTTTGGGTCCAAGAAAAATGCTCTATATTCTTTCTAAAGAAATGGGGATGACACACTTTATAACTCTTCCCAGAATTACCAGGCCCTTTTCAGATTTTGAGCAACTGTTTAATATAGTGAGAGTGAGAGAATTATTACTACTTTGCTGTGCCCCAAAATCCTATCCCCATGAACAACAACAAAAAAAATCTTATAGTTTGAAAGGACAGGGACTAGTAAAAAAAAAAAAAGGTCATTCAAATTCAAACCCTGTTGATAAGACCTCACAGTAAGAAATATATTTTATATCATGACCCAACAGACAATACACACACTCAATTATAAATTATAAATACAACAATCCTTATTCTTACTACATAATACCCTCTTCTCTATTCTTTCATTCCATTCCACTCCATTCCATTCCACTCTATTATTTTAACTGTGGTCCAAATCTGCTGAATTGATTTTTGGTCATAATCTGCAGTTTAAAAAAGGCCTTAAAACATCCAGGGTCTTTCTATGAGGCAGTTTAAGGAGATTAGCTAACATATGCCTCAAAAACCTTGGGTACCTGTGGCCAGCCTAATGAGATTAACCAACAGATGTATCAGAATCCACATTTCCAAACAGCCAACAGCTTTTCTCAGGTCAATTACAGATGCTGATTTTCTTGCCATGGTGTTTCTACACAAGATGGTCAATTGCAATTTCTCAGAAGGATGTGGAGAGTCACCTGGCTGTTGACTTATTTATCCATCCCTTTTTTAAGTGGAGGGTATTCCCCGCCATTTAAGTCTGAGAGAAGGCAGGGTCTACTTCCCAATCTCCTTCCCAGGCTTTGTTGCATCTTGGGCTCTACCAAACAGTAACTCACCTCAGATTTAGAATCAGCAGACAGGTAAAGGAAGATGCAGAGACACATGTACCTCTATAGGTGTGCAGTGGCAGTATGCACTGCACAGTTATCCTGCAGTCTGGCCTGGGTACCATTTCCTCCCTTTCCTTCCTCACCTTAGACATACAGCCTCCAGGTCTATTTCACTCTTTCTCTTAGATACCTGCAGAGTCCACAGTATTCACCCTGCTTCTCTCTCACTCCCATAAGCTTTCATCATGTCTTCCCTACAGGCAATCTCCCCCTTATAATAGTGATATCAGAAGCATCTTTCAGAAATACACAGGGGATCACGTTAACTCCTGAGATTTCACTCTTCTCCTGCTAACCTTGGATTTCAGGACAAAGTTCAGATTACTTGCAATTTGGCTCTGCCTTCCTCTGCAGCCTGGTCACTCTCTGCTCTCCCCTATCAACTACTTGCCACAGGCCCACCTACCAAAGGGTCCACACTACCCATTCTCAATCAAAATTTCATGACTTAAATAAGTTGATTATTGGTTAAGTTCTGTGAAAGAAAATTTAATGTGGCCTGAGGCATTTAACTCTTCTGTTTAATTATATTAAATATCCTGAAATTTTATGACAATGTACTATTTATATTGTTGACTAATCTTAACACCTTAGCAGTGAATATAATTTGTTTAAACACTTCATCTGTTTGAATCGTAAGAATTTACCTTTCAACTTTGAAAGTTTTCGAGCTTTTGACTCCTCAATAGAATTAGTTTCATTAAATTGTTGATAGAGTCTTGAATAGCGAAAGCTTCTGAACTTTTCAGCTTTAGTATAAATGACGAGATCAGATAAGGCCAGAGCCACTTTTACCTTCATAGTGTAAGAATAAAATGCAGTGATTTCGCATTTTTGCACTAATCATTTGAAAAATTCCTTTTCCAACAAAGAAAATATGCTTTCACATCAATAATTTTAGCCTCCTCAAAAACTATCCAGATTGGGTCAATGTGATTATCTTTCATGATGATAATATTTAATCATCATAAAAAGTATTTAATATGAAACAGCACAAACCTAAAAATCCTAATTAATGTCACAAGTGTTGAGGATGACAATTAATATTTCCTTTTTCCCAAAGACCTCAGTTTGTTCTTATGAATTTTACCAATTTAGGAATTTTAATCATTAGTAAGTCATATTTCCAGTATGATCTAACATTTTGGAGTAAATTCTATTGTATAGTGTACATTGGCTCTTTTACAGCCCAGGATCTATATCCTTTACACTTCTGTTATCTCCTTCCCAAGTTTTGTTTTAAGAAAAACATTTCTTGCTCATACTCAATTTATGTGCTTAACTATAGATAATGCAGATCAGGCCTGGCCAATGGAAGTTTTCATCTCCTAACAGTAGATTGGTTCAGGTATGTGTATATAACAGGGTTCCAGCCAAAGAGCAAGAAGAATTTGCTCAGTCATTTGAAAGATAGCTAGGCATTCCATTCGAGTTGAACCTAAAGGCATATAAAGCTAAAGCTTTGCAAAGTCTTGCACCAATATTGGGAAAGTGAGGCTAAAGTTGGAGAAAGAAATAAAGTTCTGTGGACTTCGCTTGAGATGCTATACCAAGTCATTCCTGAAATTAGAATCCCTTTCCCTAAGTTTTCATTTATGTGCGCCAATTAATTAAGCAGGCAAAAAAATTAATTAATTTTACTTAAACCACATGAATTAGTTTTGTGTCACTTACAAACTGATATACCTCTTACATCATGCTAATTTGTATCCTTATAATACTATGTATTGGGTTGTCAGAAAAGTCATGACGTATTTTTTCTGTTTTTTGTTGCGAAAATACGTCATGACTTTTCCGACAACCCAATATTATAAACAGTGATTTTCTTGTCTCTGACAGTATGACCTCCTTGACAGCAGAGACATTATGTTGTTTATCTCTCTCTCTTTTGTACACTGCACAATGCATAATACATAAAAACATACCATATTTGTCAACTATAGAGAAAAAGCTACTAACAACTAGCACAGGAAAAGAGATAACTTTTAAAAATTATTTTCCACTGCTAATTTCCCCCCCCCAAAAAAATTAAAATGATAGACTAGAGCTTCTATAGGGAGGAAAAAGATTTTTCCCTCCAAAAAATTTTTCTTAATTCTCCACCAATAAGAAAACAAGACAACTTTTCAAACATGTGTAAGATGTTCCCAAAGCATCATCTCACCTTGTGTTTCCTGAAAAGTGGTAATGAAACTCTACTTCTTGACTCTAGTTCCTTTTCTGGGTTGTCTTTTAAAATAACTGGAGTTTCTGATTCTTTGACTCTGTCCTCTTCTTCATCTAGATCTGTGTCTTCGTATTCTTCATATTCCTGTACCTGACCATGCTTATCAGAATTTCTCCTTTCACGGGTCTCTGCTAAGGTTCCTATTTTCTTGTTTCTAACTAGTATTTTGAATTTTAATGCCTACAGAAACAATTTGAAAGAGAGATACAGTTACACAGTTACAGGTGAGTTTGCATTTGTAATAGTCATCTAAAAGTCTTTCACCATATTCTCACATATCTTACAGCAGAAGGATACGTAACAGTTCCATATTTTTCCATACCTCTATAAATACCCTAATATAGCCACCAGTGATATTATGGTATTGACCAAAATTCACCAAAAAATAAGACTGTTATGATTGGGACTTACTGTAGCTCCATTTCTTTTACATTCCACAAATTACTACTATTCAAATTATTTGTGTATGTATGTACACATACACACACACACACACACACACATACACATATGTTAAAATACTTCCAATGTTACAGAAGTTAGAATATTACAACTTCTGGTAGTAAATGCTTCAAGTCATCATTCTTTTATCCAATAATAAAAAGTATTAAAAGAGATCAGGTATTGGGGCCTACCAAGAGGCTCAGTTGGTTAACAGCGCGAGTTCTCAGCAACAGGGTCACCGGTTCGATTCCCACATGGGCCATGAGCTGTGCCCATGCTGAGCTGCTGCTAAGCTGGTGAGAGCCATGCTCTTAGCAGCAAGGTTGCCAGTTCGACTCCCACATGGGATGGTGGGCTGCACCCCCTCACACACACAACTATTGAGTTGCCAGAAAAGTCATGACACATTTTTGCAACGAAAAACATAGAAAAAATACATCATGGCTTTTCCGACAATCTAATAGATTGAAAGTGGTGACTGGACTTGGAGCTGAGCTGCGTCCTCCACAACTAAGATTGAAGGACAGCAACTTGACTTGGAGCTGATGGGTCCTGGAAAAACACAATGTTCCCCTTCCCCAATTCCCCAACACTGTTCCCCTCCCCAGTTCCCCAATAAAATATTTTTTTTAAAAGAGAGAGAGCAAGTATGTAAATATATCTATTGTAGTGTCTGGCATTTAGCATAGACTAAATTTAAAGATTTGTAAATGTTCTTCACATTTCAACTGTATTGCACACTGGCATCATCAGCTTAATATTTCCCATCCATCAAAACTAGGAGCATGGCATCAGAGCCACTCAATCTCAATCCAAAGCTTTCTGGTTCCCATCGTTTACTTAGTTATTCCTGCCCTTTTAAAATATTCATCAAATAACAAATATACTTATTAAGTGTCTGCCGTGCTGTATATAACGCTGCTGAAATCTGGACTATGAAGTAAAGTTCTTTTCTTCAAGGAGCTTTGATTATCCCTTCCCTTTGTCATCCTCAGGTACCCACTCAAATCACTCCATCCTTGTGAGCTTTCTCTCTTTTACCATGGCCCTTATATTACTAACACAGAGATTACCAAAGTGCTCCCTTGCAACTACACGTATCAAAAGCATCACCTGGGGTGCTTGTGAAAGGAACAGAGTCCTGGGATCTACTTCAAAATGAGAGAATAAGAAATCTTGAGTTGTGGGACTGGACTTATGCCTCTTTAATAAGTCTCCAGGCAATTCTTTTATACACTGAAGACTGAGTGCAGTATGAGAAAATGACTTTATCTCTAACTCCTCATTTACTCATTGGAAAGCATCTCCTTACTTTAGTATGGAAGCAAAAACTTTAATGAAAACTACAATCTAAATGTCAAAAAATAAATGTATAAATAATAGGAGCAGAGGTTCTATTCCTACAAAGCTAAAAATTATTGACTTACTAAATTAGACCATGATTCTTAGATTAAAGCTTTAACAATGTTTCCAGCACTTGGCACAAGTTGCTTAATGTTTATTTCCTGCCATAATGAAACACATTTACTCTGTGAGCATTCTTATGAGATGAAAGTTATTCCATACATTCAATTTATTTTGTCCATCTCAATTCTATCATGAGCTCTATATTTCTTGTTACTACTGTCAAAACACTTTCATCTTTAAATTTTTTACTCATTTAAATAAGGAAAAAAATACAAGGAAATATTCAAATATTATAAAAACACTGCTCTACACCAAAATGGTGATATGTCAGAAATAAACTACTAGTTGTTAGGCAATACTATCATGCAAAAAAGAAAAAATTCATTTATCACCTGATAAAATCTGGGGCCAGCAGAGGAAATTAAGAGTAGCCAGAGAGGAATAAGGAATGTCTAAAGAACGTGGTGTTACAGAAAAAAACATTTCAAGGACAGGAAAGAGGCATCCACAGTATTGAATGTTGTTGAGGAAACAAGTCAGATAAAGACTAAGATAGGTCCAATATGGAGTATAGTATAGGGAATAGAGTCAATGGAATTGTAATAGACATATACGACGGCAGGGAGGCAATAGATTGGGGGAGGGGTTATCACTTTGTGAGGGGTGAAATGTATAACTATTACATTGTTCTGTACACCTGAAACTAATTTAAAAAAAAAAAAAAGACTGAGATAGGGCCGATAGAATTTACCAGAAGGAAAGTCTTTGAGGACCACGAGATATTTACGGTGGTGCAGGTGAACTAGGAAGCCTGATTAGGTAGATTGTGAGGAGGTGAGGAAATGAAATTTTGTGTTGAGACAGGGAACATTAAAGAGATAGCTGGAGAGCAAATTGAAATCCTGAGGGTAGGGTGCTTTTTTAAACCAAATAGTTGAGTATTCTCTACTGAAGATGGAAATAGGCCCATAGAGTCAGGGAAATTGAAAAGAGCAGATTAAAAAAATAGAAAAGAACAATACCTCAGATGCTGAGGTACTGGGCCTGGACTCTTTTTACTCCCTAGGTACTTGCCTCTTTCTTAGCTTTTTGCCTATATAACAGACCAAAATCCTTTGGCCTAGTATTAATTGACTTGAAATTTTGGACTTATGGGGTATCGCATGCATTAAAAATGTGGGCTTTTACATATATTGCTATATAGTCTCTTTTATCAAAATATATTCACCTAAATGCTCACAGAAACATTTCCTAAGCAACACATTGCAAAGATACACCTCTATAAATAAGCGAATCTAAGCATTTTTATTGATCTCTAACCCAGTTTCATAAGCCAATATAATAGTGACGTGGTTTTTTTTCTTTTGTTTTCAACCTGAGCTTCTCCAACAAAATGTTACCTCTGGTGAAGGCAGTTTTTCTGGAAAATCATCAAGCATATCAGAAAGCAAGGCATCTCCCAAAATTAGCTGCAAATTGTCTGCCATCACTTCTTGTTGGTGAGGAGAGCAATGATTCTCTAAGGAGAGCACCACTGGGTAGTCAGACGTCTAAAAAATGAGCCATTACTGCAGTTATTTATCAAAACTCCTCGATAGCTTTAATACAATTAATAGAAGCATTTAATCTATTTTAAAACTTACTTCTAATGTTCAATATCTTTGCAAAAATAATTAAAGTCTTTAAACTGAAAGTATTTTTGAGCTTGACAAAAACGGAGAACACTAAATCTACATAAAAAGGAAAATGACTACTACCTGCACTAGAATTACAGGAAATAAATGAAGCATCCAATAGTGATTACTTGTTTAAATAAATTATGGCATACCCATTTAAAGGAATGATATAGATCTGTTAAGAAGGAAGTGCAGCTATATATACTGCTACAGAAATTTGTGTAAAATATAGGCTTTTGAACTAAAGTAAGTTGCCAAAGAGTAAGATTCTACAGTTTTATTTTGTTTTTCAAAGTATATGTGTTTGTGTGTGTGTGTGTGTGTGTGTGTGTGTGTGTGTATTTGGATATTTTAAAATGTAAAGGAAAAACTTTAACACTGATAAGTTAGGGGAAATGTTAATTTTCTACTATTTCAGTTTTAAATTCTAAAATCAAAACTCATTGCTTTATAAATAAAAACAAAGATATTTCCAGTTCTTAATAATAAAGAAGCTATATTAAATAAAGGTGACTCTACAAAGATATTTTCTGCCCTTTCTCACAACTGTGAACTTGAAATATGCCACAAAATTTTTGGATCTTATTCAAAATAATTTTCTTTATTTTGTTTCCATATATGATGATCAGGGCACAAATTTACCAACTTATTAACAAGCCAAGGCATTGCAGGGCTGCTGCATTATCCCAGACCTTTGAATAGGAGGTAATAATAATATACCTTTTTAATGTTTGAGTATCTTAGTTTTTGTGGCTGCTGTAACAAATTACCACAAACTTGGTTGCTTGAAACAACAGAAATTTCTCTCACAATTCTGGATGTCAGAATAGTATAATCAGTTTCACCGGCTAAAATATTAGTTCAAAGTATCAACAGGCTCTAGGGGAGGTCTGTTCCTTGCCTCATCCAGCCTCTGGTGGTTGCCGACACTTCTTGGCTTACAGCCATATCCAGTCTCTGCATTTCATCTTCAAGTTGCCTCCTCTGTGTATGCTAAATCTCCTCTACTCCCTCTTATAAAAATACTTACGATGGCATTTAGGGCCCACCCAGATAATCTAGGATAACCTCTCCTCTCAAATTCCTAACTTCATCACATCAGCAAAGGCCCCTTTTCCAAATAGAGTGATATTTACAGGTTCCAGGAATTAGAACCTAATATCTTCGGGGGCCCTACCACATACATATATATTGACTCAGTCTAATATCAAGAGAACATGTAAAATCCTCCCCCCCCAAAAAAAAAAAAGACGATTTTTGAGACGAGACAAAGTGACAGTTTAGTAGATGCATTCCACGATTAGGCCCTGACTTCACTCACTGGGTAAAGCTCATTTTTGGGCCTCTGTGGTTGTCCTCGGCTCCACCCTTTCAGAAGGTTCTCTTGTGTTTCATCCTCTTTGGCCACATCTAAAGTAGGTGTTGAGGCGTTTGCTTTCCTCAAAGCCAAGCAACTTTTGCAGCTCACTTTCTGACCAAGGGTTATTTTAAGGCTTACCTCAAGTAGGACTTGTGTTTTGTTGTGTTTTATTTTCTTTAATTCCCTTAAAACCTTAGATTTCTTCTCTGTTTGCTTCTAGTAAGTTACATGTGCCAATAACTATAATCAAAGCTCTTTCCTATTCATAGTTACCAAGTTCATTTTATTTATTGCTCTATTTTCTCCAAATTAACAGTGACTATCTTGAGTAGAAAGCTCAATCTTCAATGTAATCTTTGCTGCCAAAATGAGTTACCCTGTTCACCTGAGAAGGCTCATTGAGTCTCTGTTGATCAAAGCCTTTTTTCCATTCTATCTCTTTCTCATTGGAATCTTAGAAGCCACAGGGGTTTCCATCTTTTCAAGGCCTTTGAATTTTAAGACTGTCTCTATTTCCTTTTATTCCCTTGGTTACCCATCCTGGAGAAAGTGAGAAAGTTTGATATGCAAATACTTGGGAAGAGTATTTCAGATTAAGGGTTAATATTACAAATGCAAAGCCTTTGAGATGTGTCTGAAAAAGGGTGAGGAAGCCAGAATGGACAAGTGAACAAGGGAGAAAGGAGCAGAAGAGCTCAGAGAGGGAACAGAAACTGGTGATGTAGGGCCTGGGGAGTCACGGGATGGATTTTAGCTTGTATTTTGAGTGGGACTGTAAGTTTTGAGAAGGGGAATGACACGATTTGACTTACCAAAAAGTCATTCTGGCTGATACATTAAGATGAAACTGCAAGGGAGGAGGAAAAGAAGCAGGAACACTGGATAAGGGCCATTGCAATAATCCATCTGAGAGGTGACAGTGGTTGACCAGGACAGTGAGAATGAGAATAAGAAGGTATTAAAGTCGGGATATAGCTATTGTGAAAGTAGAGCAAAGAGGATTTGCTGAAGAACTTACTGAGAGGCTGGAAAGGAGGAGGGGAGGGTTAAAGTGGACAACAAGGATTTAAGCTTGAACACACAGAAGTTACCATTCAGAGAGACTGGGAAGACCATGGGAACAGCCTGACTGGCAGAAAGAGGAATATCTGGACTTCAATTCTAAACATGTTATGTCAAATATGCCTATTACATATGCAAATAGTGTCAAATGGATAGTTGTCTCTATTGGCATAAAGTTCAGGGGGAAAATTTGGAAAGTTTGGGTAAAGATATAAATTTAGAAATCATTAGAAATTAGATATTTAACAGAATCAATGCCACACATCAGTGTTTTATATTAAGATAGAAATTTTTCATATTTTCTTTTTTGTGAGTATTTTGTATTTTATACTCTTCCCAGTAAATAATAGAGCAATTGATTTAAATTTGTGATTTTATCTTTTGTTTATATTTACAGATAACGTATTGACCTATTGATGAGATTTTTAGGTTTATCAAATGTGTAAGTTTAATTTATTAGATATACATTAAGTATTCAGTAAGATTTTGTTAAATCTCTTCCATTGCATTACAATTGAAGTACTTAAGAAATAAATCAAATAAACAAAGTTTACAAAACAATTTAAAATATCTGAAAGTGTTTAACTAGCCAAGTTTATAAATAGAGCCAAGTATTATTCAAAATTGAGTAACTGTTCAAACCTGCTCAATTTATAGACTACGGTTTGTAATCTGAATTTAGAAGTTCTAGAAAGAACTATTCTTTAAATCTGTAACTTTAATAAATTGAATAATTTTAAAATCCAAAATAAACTTCTAAACATTCTTTGTTATATAAATAGCTGCCACCATAGTCATAAAACATGTCAATAATTGAGATAATATATTTTGTCATATTTTAGTTTCATGTCTTGAAACTAAAATATAATAGTTGAATACTGGTAAAACATTTACTATTATATACAACAGTACTTCTCAAACATTTCTGGTCATAATTCACAGTAAGAAACACATTTTACATTGTGACACACACACATTTCTCATTTATATATGTATGTGTGTGTGTATAAATACATATATATATATGTATGTATTTAAACAAGTTCCATGAAACAACATGCACCTTACTATTTGAGATTAACTTTGATAAATCTACCATTAACTATATACTACATGAATTTCACTACCTACAATGGATCATAACCCACAGTTTGGAATATCACTGATCTAAACTAAAGCTAAGCATTATACAATTCTGAGACCAGTAAATTATATTGTTTAAATATTTATAAATTAACAAAGATACGCACGTACTATGAATGCATATTTGTGTATTGCTTGGATAACAGTTTTAAATAGAAGCTTGCTCGTGAGTGTATAACCATGGTATACAACAGGTTCATTTTGTGATCCATCCCAGCAATCAATTTCCAGACAACGGCATCCTTTCATAAGAGCACTAGCAAAATTTAAACAAAATAAATTGTCATTCCTGGATCATTCAACATGTATACCATAGTGTCAAAATAGTCCAAAGACTACTTGTAATTTTGTAAAAATTGCAAAAATGAATCCATAATAAAGACAAGTTGTTGTTAAACTGAACACAAGACTCTTCTTCCTATTTTCTGTGAGCATACACTGACATGGAACTAATACTTGGCAACCTCAGTTTCAAAACACCCCCAAGGGCTGGCTGAGTGGCTCAGTTGGTTAAGAGCTCGCTCAAGAGTTTGAGCTCTGAGCAACAGCGGTTCGAGTCATCCTGAGCTGAGCAGCCGCTGAGCTGCCAACAGGTGGCAGGATGGCTCAGCTGAAAAAAAAAAAAAAAAAAAACCACCCCCAAGATGATGCGACATGCAGGGCTGTGGATTCTGAATCCTGTGATTTCTACATATTACTTAGGCTTTAAATTCTATAAGGGCAGAAACTGAAATGTCAGTATCATCAAAAAATGTTTGATATACAGTTCACTATCAATAAATATTTATTGTATTTATAATAGAAAAAATGGGAGCTATAGGGATATAAGAAGAAAAGTGGTAGGAGAAATGCAATCTTGGAAGAGAGAGAACTGAATGAAGAAAGGCTGACTTGAAACACCAGAATCTTCAAATTGACACTCATGTACCAGTAGAAAGTCAAAGAAGCCCCTGCCATACACGGAGATATTTTTTTCCCATAGAAAGCCAAGTTAATACTCGTTTACCAAGAATATTAAATTAGCCCTCTGTCTCTAGGCCAATGGTTCTCAGTCAGGACAATTTTGCCTCCTAGGAGACATGTGGCAATGTCTGGAGACATTTTTGGTTGCTATAACTGGGAATGGAGTGGAGGTTTACAACTGGCATCTAGTAGGTAGAGGTCAGGAATGCTTCTAAACATTCTACAATGCCCAGGACCAGCCCCTCACAACAAAGAATTATCTGACCTAAAATGTGAAGAATTTGAGAAACCCTTACCTGTGTCATAACAATTTGAAGAAAGGAGTGTGGCCCCAGCACCAAGTCTTGATATAGAATCAGTAACTCTTCAAACAGAAATACAGAGTACCAAATAGACCATATGACAAAATAGACTTTTTAGATCTAGTACTTCTTTGGGGATCATATTTAGTCAATTTTCTAAGTAGATAACTCAAGCAGTATTTAGGTAGGAGTGTAACTGTGAAAAGATAAAGCCCTGATGACACTGAAGTCAACGTGTTGAATTCAGGAAAAAAGGGAGCTTGTGTTCCTTTGGGAATAATGTAGATGAAAGATGAAAGGAACCTGAGGAGGTAGGACATTAAAAGGAAAGGGAATTGGTAAAGTTCATGTATCTTGAAGGCTTCACCAAAACAATACAAAATATAAAGTTAAATGATTAATACATTTTTGGAAGTTTTTAGGGGGTTGTTTGTTTTCTAAGTGCACACTACTTTATTTGGGCATGTGAAGATGCACTACAATGTAAAATTTCAGAGCTTTCTACTCCACTTGTCTTTGTGTTGGAGGAATGGACCTAGAACTGTCTTCTAGGGAAATCTTGTTTGATCCATTGATATTTCCATGGGCAGATAAGGTGGCCCCTAATTTTAGGTATAAGTCCTAAATTGGGCTATATGTGTAGACATCAAACTGAATATATTTCTCAGCTAGAGGATTTATTTATGTATTTAGATTTTAAATTGTTGAAGAAACAATATCTGTTAGTAAAGTTTATTAATTATATTGTTTACTTTACTCTTCTCTTAGTTAAATAGTCTTGCCCTTTATATCGCACAGAATATCAGTTCTCTGAAGTACTAACAGAGAATAATCTTGAACTCTCTGCTAGGAAAACAAAATCACCAAAAAATCAATTGTGAAAAAAAAACTTTTCATGAAGGACAACCTAAATAATACTGATTCTTGCTACTTCTCTAGATAGCTTTAATTTCATCCTTAGATCCAACCAACGTTTACCAAACTGCTTATTTTGACTACATGGTGTGGTCCCCAGCAAAAATGATTTGAGTCAATTGCTCTATATCATGCCAACCCCTTTTACTCAGAGGCATGTAAGGAAAAGTCATGTCTTCTCTAGTGGTATTAATGAGGCCACTTTCTATTATTTCACACCGAGTCCCCTTTTAGGGAATGAATGATGGAAATTTCTCTCACTCAGTAAAGAAATGCTCCACTTAAATAAGTTTAAGGGATTTTATATGGATTAAAATATTTAATGCTGTAGGAAAGTTAATATTAGTTTTCCTCTTTTGATGATAAGAAAATTGAGACAGAAAGAGGTTATATTTGTCACATAATTAACAATTGAGGGAAAGGCAAAAAGATCAGCACCAGAAATTTAAATATCAATAGATACACATTACCTCTCAGGAGTAAGAGAAATTTTGAAAGACTTGTATTCTAAGAGTGTATCTTCCACAACTGGGTAAAGAAATAGAGGAAGATATGCAATTAAATTTAAATTTAAATATTCAGTTGTGTGGAACATTTTCTTGGAATTCAAAAGTAATTGTCTGTATTTCTAAATCAACTTGTTTAAAATTTATATTTTCGGGCCGGCCGAGTGGCTCAGTTGGTTAAGAGCTCGCTCAAGAGTTTGAGCTCTGAGCAACAGCGGTTCGAGTCCAGCCCGAGCTGAGCAGCCGCTGAGCTGCCAACAGGTAGCAGGATGGCTCAGCTAAAAATAAATAAATAAATAAATAAAAATAAAATAAAATAAAATTTATATTTTCCCTTTTTAAAACAAAATAATAAAGTATGAACAAAAATGTCTATAATGAAAGTATAACTATAAATTGGGATGTCTTTATAAAACTCTAAGTGGATACATTTCAGAGTTTGTGGAATTATGTATTTATTTAGATTTTAAATTGGAGAAGCAATGTTTATTTGTAAATTTGATATGATCTTGGGATTATAAAATAGCTTTTCTATCTATGGTTTTCCCAAAGTAATATCATCCAATCACATAGCTTTCAATATCACCTATATGCTGATTACATCCAATTCTATTTTTCCAGTCTGGATATTTCTTCTAAATTCCAGGCACATATACCCAACTGACTATCTGATGTGGCCTTTTAATAATGACTTGTTATCTCAAGCTGAATGTCCAAACCATTGAACTCTTACTTTTCCTCACATCCTACAATGGCTTCCCCACAGGCTTCACCATCTCTTGACAATCTATCATCGTAATCTAGGTTATTAGGCCAAAATCTTGATAGTCTCTTTCCCTCAGACCTCTCTTCAAATTACCTAGCAAGTATTGTTCACTCTGCTTCCTTCAAATATTTCAAATTCAACCACTTATTTCAACTGCAGCCTCATGAATTCACCATCTAAATAACTGCTACAATATCTTCCCAAATCATATTCTACCTCTGCTCTTTGCACCATCAGTCTTTCCTTCACAGTAAAAAGTAAATTAAATTATGACATTATCCTAAGGACAACTCTTCCAATGGCTTCTCAATGCAACTGGAATAAAATCCATTCTTCCTACCATTATCCCTCTAAGGCCTTCCTATACTGACTCTGTCTACCTCCTCAAACTCACCTCCTTCATTCTGCATTTACTTGTTTCAAGCCACACTTGCAGTTTTACAATCGAACATGTCAATCCCTTATTACTACTACTACTTAGCATGACCTTCCCACCAAATTTTTCTGACACTTTCTCTTTATCGTCACTCAGACTACAACCATGTCACCTCTTAAGAACCATTTCCTGACCCTTTAACCAAAGTAACGCCCTCCAACCCACAGTTGCTTTCTATCATGTTACCCCAGTACATCTTCTCCAGATGACTGGCTCATCAGTCCCTGAAAACATCAATTTGTTCGCCTGCTTATTATCTGTTTATTCCTATGAACAGATGAGAGCAGCAGCTTTGAAAATCTTGCTTACCATGTATCCTCAGCTCACTGGCTAAACTGAAGCCTGGTATTGACAATATACGAGGTCCCATCATTCTTGCCACTTTTTGAAATAGTTCTAAAAATCTTCTTTCATGAGTGTCTTTAGTTGCACTGTTGTGGCTGCCTCGGTGTCCTGAATCGATTCAAAACGTCTTCCTTTCATGGTCATTTTGACTTTGGGGAAGAGCCAGAAATCTTATGGTGCCAGATCCAGTGAATAAGGTGGATGAGGACACACCATAATGCTTTTATTTGACAGAAACTGCCGTACCAGAAACGATGTGTGACACGGGGCACTGTCATGATGGAGGATAAGGTAAAGGTACTCACGAAAGAGGACTTCCAGAACTGCTTCAGAAAGTGGCAGGAACAATGGGATAAGTGTGTTCGAAGTAAGGGGGAGTATTTTGAGGAGGATTAATGGCAATGTGTCTTTTACTGTAATAAGTTTCTTTTATTTAAACATTCACCATATCTTTTGATCACACCTCGTAATACATTAGAATAAAAAATTAGAGGGACAGCACAGATTGTTTTTAATCTATGGAAATCATTTAACATATAAAACTATATTATTATCTATAAATGCCAAATTTACTCAGTTGATGTGTTGCCTTTACTCATAGCATTGTGTCCTGATGTCTGAGAATTACTTTTAACCATATTTTTCAAAATTTAGGATGTTCTGATTAGCTAAATATGCTGTCTCCTTCATATATTTCCTGTAAGAAGTATTAAAAGTATTCAGGAAATGGGCCGGCTGAGTGGCTCAGTTGGTTAAGAGCTCGCTCAAGAGTTTGAGCTCTGAACAACAGCGGTTCGAGTCAGCCCGAGCTGAGCAGCCGTGAGCTGCCAACAGGTGGCAGGATGGCTCAGCTAAAATAAATAAATAAATAAAATAAAATAAAAATAAAATAAAATAAAAAGTATTCAGGAAACTTCAGAGGGCCAATAATCAGCGAGAGGAGGTCAGCAGGCAGAATTAGAAGTGTATGATACAAATACACAGAATAAATTACATAGCTACCCAAAGGCTGAATCTCTAAGACGTGCACAATCAAATTTGTTCTTTCCTATGCATTTGCCTGACACATAGCCTGTTTTCACTGTGAATTAGTACCTATGGAGGTAGATACCACCAGAAACTTCCAAGTGTTATAAAATGTAAAGAATTTTAAAATCAAAATAAATACCTTACATATCCCCAGATGTCACTTGGTCCCACTAATTGGTCAGATATCAAGTATGTATTATGTGAACTTGAAATAAAATAATCACATAATGGATGAGTCATATCTTGGTAAACTTTATCATACTCATTATTAAATAGTAGACAGTCAGATGAACACATGTATCTTGTAAAACCTTCAATTGACATCTGGTGTGCTTGCTTAACTATAAAAGATAAGTGAAAAGGGTGCAGAAATATCATTAACCATGTAAAATTATATCTCACTTTAAAACTTATTCAGTACTAGAGCATGTTTCTTAAATATTCATTTAGAATTAATATTAATACTATTTCTAATTTGTCTTTGGAAACAATTTTTTCTCATCAATACCCTTAATTATTTTTTATCAACATTCAAGTAGAGAGCATGTTATTTAATTATTTCTGATTTTTTAATGGTTTAAAAATACATACAAGTATATATGTCATAGATCAATGGATTTCCACAAGCTAAACATCTAGGTAACCAGCACTCAGGTCAAAGGACAGATCATGACAGCATCCCTGAAGCCTACCTCTTGCTAACTGTCAGTCTCCCCTGCCCCCCCACACACCCAAGTGTATGCAACGGTCTACCTTCTAACAGCATAGATTAGTTTTCTCTGGGTTTTGTACTTTATAGGAATGAACTCATGCAGTATGTATTTTTGTGACTGGTTCACTTTGTTCAACATTGTTTCTAAGATTTATTCTTGCAGTTGCATATAGTTAGACATTGGTCATTTCCATATTGTATAATATCCCATTGAGTGAGTGCACCACAATTTATTTACCAATTCTACTCTTGAAAAGCATTTAGATAATTTCCAGTTTGGGATTATTACAAAGAGTGCTGCTGCTATAAACAACCTGTACCTGGTACAAATATGTACACATTTCTGTTGGGTGCATGCCTACAAATGGAATCGCTGGGTCATTTGCATATTATCATCTTTAGTAAGTTAACTTTGAACTTTACACAGTATAATATATACCAAAATTATCTACTTAAGAGGAATGCTGGCTCTGGAATCAGACACCTTGGATTAAATCCATTTACTGTTATATGATGAGCATGTTAGTTAACCTCTCCCTATGTTTGAAATGGTGATCATAATAGCACCTATTCTATATATTAGCTCTTTTTTAGTTGCTGTTGTTTCTGTTTTTAATAATTCAGTTTGTCTCAAGACTAGAGAGTGATCCTTGGAAAATAATTTTATTTCTGGGAATTTATACTATAGAAATAGAGACTCAAATAAAGATTAATGTGCAAGAATGCTTACACTAGCATTATTTATTAAAACTAAATAACAGGAGGAAACAAATTAAAGCTCAAAATATGATATAATAGTAAGCAGCCATTAAAAATAATGTATAAGAAAATATATAGTGACATAAGTAAATGTTTATGAAATCATAACTGAAAAAGCCAGCATTCAAAAGTGCTGTTTTTGGTTTAAAAAAACGAAAGCTAGAAGCAAATACATAGAATGTTTATAGACATGCAAACTCTATTTCAAAGCCTTGAAAATTTAGGAATACGGGAGAGTGTGAGGCAAATGCATTGTATATTGTAATAGTAATGGTTTGCATAAATTTATTATTTTTCCCAGTGTAATGAGCAGTGCTTGACTTATAGCCCTGTTGAACTATTTAATAATTAAGTGAATGTCCTTGATAATGAAATAGGAAATAAACTCATCTTGTGTCCTTAAAAACTACTAGATTGAGATGAGAGCTAATCTCATGGATTTTTTAAATCCTCATTTGGTACATGTCACATACCAATGTGGAATGAGAATGACGAACTTGGCAGCATTTGGGACTACAAGATCATAATTCAAATTGGCCTTAATAAGTCTCTAAAGTGATCAATAAGCATATAAATAAAATGCAAGGACTTGGCTGTGTACAAAAGTGTCTGTGGCAGAGGAAGGTTCAAAAAATGAAACAGATGAACAGTGTAATATTGCAGTTAAAATGCAAACACAATTCCAAGATGTTACTGCCACAATCCCATTATCTCTTTGTATCTTTTATCACCTGCAGGTAACAGTGCCTAAGTAATTTTTTTTTTAATAGTCACTAGATCAGTACTACTGAAAATACTTGTTGGTGACCTGGCTGTTTCCAGTGATGAGTGATATAAAGAGCTTATTCCAGAACACAACTCAATTCACTACTTTCTCAGAGAAAGTCTTTGTTATTAAAAGAAGAAAAAAAAAGGAGGAGGAAGAGGAGGGGGAGGAGGAGGAAGAGGAGGAGGAGGGGGAAAAAGGGGGAGAAGAGGAGGAGGAGGAGAAGAAGTAGTAGTAGTCAGCTGAACTCATCAGGTGTGCTTAGTGATCCAGTTGTTTTACATTCTGATGCAAGCTATCTTGTTGCAAAACTGCACGAGTTGTTTTGTTTTGTTTTGTGTTTTGTTTTGTTTTATTTCCTGCAAGAGTTGTAATGGTGATCAGACCAAACTCTTGCTGGCACTGCATTTAATCTTAGCACTACAATGCTGAAAACCCTTGGAAGTCTTTAGGTAGGACTGAGTCACAAAAACAAAATCTTAATTATAGCCTATAAGACAGACATGATTTGATCCCTACCTATCTTTACAAATTCATCTCGCCCTCATTCTCCAAGTTACAAACACACCGTCCTCTTGTTCCTTGAATTCTCCAACTCAGGTCCAACATTTTTCTTCCCTCAACCTCGGAAACTTCTCTCATTTTATCACATGGCTAGTTATCTCTCATCATGTTTGTCTCAGTTCAAACGTCACCTCCTCATAAAGGACTTTCCAAAACACCCAATCTGAACTAGGCTTCCTGGGTTGTTTAGTCTCTATCACTTTCTTTGTTTTATTTTTTTTCATAGTACATAGCACTCTCTGAAATTATCCTTTTATATGTCTAATTATCTATCGTCAAAATTCCTCCAACCCCCATCAGGAATATAAGACTTAGTTTACCTTGTTTTGCACTGCATTTCCAGCCCCTAAAAACACACTTGGGTTGCCACAAATAAATATTTGAGCAAATTATGAATGTATAACTCAATAAAGAAATAAGTTTGGATTTGTTAAAGCCCCTATCATCATATATTAAGCAGTGGTAACCCTAAACCAACTTTCAAAGTCAGAACTTAGACTTTCATACCTCCCTTGTTAAATAAATATTTTGAGCTATTCTATCAATTTCTGTAGGACTAAACACTGTGCTTTAACAGTGCTAATTATACAACTATATGAATATTTTATTATATTATGCCTTTATTATTTTATTTAAAGATGAGCATAAATAAAAAATATTGAAGTTTTTTACCCATTGAAAGATGAGAAAAAGATAAAAAATTATATGACAGATTATTAGCCTAAGTAGTCATTTAATTTAAACCAGATGACTGTATTCAAAAATGAAAAAGCAAAATTTTTAAATATTTATAAACTGTTGTAGTCAGTTATGTATATAGACAGTAGTAGAAGAACTAGTGATTTCACAATACGAGGTGTGATAAAAAATACAGTGAATGCTTAAATAAAAGAAATGTATTACAGTAAATGACATATTGCCATTAATCCCCTTCAAAATACTCCCCCTCACTTTGAACACACTTATCCTATCGTTCTTGCCACTTTCTGAAGCAGTTCTGGAAGTCCTCTTTTGCTAGTGTCTTTATTCCATCCTCCACCATGACGGCACTCCGTGTCACACATCGCTTCTAGTACAGCGATTTCTGTCAAATAAAAACATTACAGTGTGTCCTCATCCATCTTATTCACTGGATCTGGCACCATGTGACCTCTGGCTCTTCCCCAAAGTCAAAATGACCATGAAAGGAAAATGTTTTGAATTGATTCAGGAATTCTCAGCAGCCACAACAGCACAACTAAAGACACGAAAGAGGACTTCCAGAACTGCTTCAGAAAGTGGCAAGAATGATGGGATAAGTGTATTTGAAGCAGGGGGGGGGGATATTTTGAGGGGGATTAATGGCAATGTGTCTTTTACTGTAATTTTTAAACATTTAAACATGCACCATAATTTTTTATCACATCTTATATTTTTCTTTGCTAGAATTGTTTTCAAATAGGTAATTTAATATTCATATATATTTTCAATAACACAGTGTATAAAAATGGAAGACTGCCTGTATCTGCATTTTTATATTATCGATGGATATCAAGATACTTTCTTCTATTACAGTACATGTAACAGAATCCTCATCTTGCTTTCCACATTAAAGCTTATCTCGGAACACTTGGAAGATATATGCAAAGAGTTAAAAGAAAACAGCTGGACAGGGCCGGCCGAGTGGCTCAGATGGTTAAGAGTTAGCTTAAGAGCACGAGCTCTGAGCCACAGGGCCGCCGGTTTGATTCCCACATGGGACAGGGACACTGTGACCGAGCTGAGCTGTTGCTGAGCTACCAACAGGTGGCAGGATGGCTCAGCTGGTGAGAGCATGGGCTCCTAACAAGACGACTGCCTGTTTGATGGTGGGCTATGCCTGCCTGCAACTAAGACTAAACTCGGTACCTTGAGCTGAGCCACCACCCAGATGGATAAGTGGATAGAGCCTGCGCTCTTAACAACAAGGCTGCTGGTTCAACTCCCACATGGGATGGTGGCTATGCCCACCCGCAACTAACATTGTAACACAACACCTTGAACTTAGGGGACACGAGCTGCTGAAGGGCAGCCAGATGGCAACTGGCGCCCTCCACAACGAAGACTGAAGAACAACAACTTGGCTGGTCCCCTTTCCCAATTGTGCAACACTATTCCACTCCCTCAATTCCCCAATTAAAAAAAAAAAGAAGAAAGAAAAGAAAGAAAACAGATGGACAATGAAATAGAAAAGAATGCTGTGGTTATACAATGTAGCTTTCTAAAAAGTAAATATATATACATCCCATGAAATTCAAAAATAAAACTTCCAATGTTTTATATTATTCAGAAAAAAATTTGACCCATCCAAAATTTTGAATTTGATTATTCTAATTCAGAAAAAAATACTTCGCATATAAATATTTGATAAAACTTTGAAAAGCAAGCATACCTTCTTCAATAGGCTCATATTTTTCAATGATATCAGAAGCAACACTTTTATTCATGTTAAATATATACTGTTCTTGTTTCAAAAATTTCACCAGATTTTGTTCAAAAAGAAGTTTCCGGTTTTCAGAATATGTGTTGAAAATCTCAATAACTTCTTCTCTGTGTGCAATAATCCGGTAAATTGATCTAAATTCTTCTATGGTGATTCTTCCTTGCTTCAACCTGTCATTATCCTACTAAAAAAAAAAAATGACTGGTGGGCTAACATTGTGAATATAACAAATACACAAAATGAATAAATTAGAGTTTTTGTATAATATATATAGCAACTTACATTTAAAAGATGAATCTTACATGGAATTCTTATCTCAGATAAAATATGTAGAACTACATGAAATGATGCCAAAGTTGGGAAAAGGTTAATGGGTCATTACCACTTAAAACCCAGTGACCATCATGAATGTCCCTAGAGGGTATTACACTAAGTGAAATATGTCAGAGAAAGACAAATACCATATGATTTCACTTATATGTGGAATAAATAAATAAACAAATGAATGAATGAATGAATGAACAAAAGAGAAACAAACTCATAGATAGAGAGAACAAACTGATGGTTGCCAGATGGGAGGGGGATAGAGGAGGTGGGTAAAAAGGATGAAGAGATTAAGAAGTACAAATTGGCAATTACAAAATAGTCACAGGGATATAAAATGCAGCTTAGGGAATATAATTTAAAAAAAATTGTTGGGCCAGCCGAGTGGCGCATTGGTTAAGAGCTGGCTTGGGACACCAGAGGGCCCCAGTTCGGATCCCACATATGAGGGCCAGTGACACTGCCCTCTACAGCTAAGATGCTGAACAACAGCTCAACCTGGAGCTGGGCTGCCATGAGTCGCTGGCGACGGCATAGGCTGCAGCCCTTGCTGCAGTGGGCTGCCATAAGCTACTGTGTGTAGCCAGCAGCCAGCATGAGCGGCCAGCAGCCACAGTGAGCAGCCGTCCAGAAGTCGGTGACTGATCTGCCTCGCCCGGGAAGAGCGCAATGATGGTGCCAACTTGGGCCAGTGAAGCGATGTCCTCCACAACTAGACTGAAGAACAAAAGGACAGCAACTTGTCTGTTCCCCTTCCCCCAATTCCCCAGCGCTGTTCCCATCCCCCAATTCCCCAATAAAAATCTTTTAAAAAAATTGTAATAACTATGTATGGTGTCATATGGGTACTAGATTTATTGGGGAGATCATCTCATAAATCGTATAAATTTCTAACCACTAATGCTATATACCTAAAACTAATATAATATTGAATGTCAACTGTAATTTAAAAATTGTTAAAAACAAAACAAAACAGTGGCAATAGTGGGAGTGAACAAGGTATGGGAGACAATGAGTATTCTAGGTTGTCTTTCAATTACACATTTTATTTTTCAATTTCACTCTATTTCAAGCCTTCTTAAAAAAAAAAAAAAAGCCAGACAGTAGGTATTCCCATGCCACCAAGATGCAGCCTGCAGCATAAATGTCAGAGTAAATCAGAGACATTCAAGGTCACTGTAAACTACAGAAGCTGTAGTAGTAGTTACGTAATACCTAGAGGAAGCTAAATCTGCGTTATCACCCAAGGGTTTGGGGCAGTGACAAAAAAGGTGGGTTCCAATAAGAAAGAGTGGATTTACCTGGCTGTTCTGGAAAATTCATGCTTGCACTTTGTAAGAGACAAGAAATTAGGCTGGGTCCAGTTATTAAAAGCAACGAAACCACTATGAGGTTCTGAGTAAGAAAAAGACTAGCAAAAGCAGAAGTTTAGTGTTGTAAATTGTGCATTCCAAACTGGAAGAGAAGAACTGTTAAGGGAACAGAGAGGACATGATCCAGGTGGGAGGTGCTAAATAGAAACTAAGCCACAGGTGTCAGTGAAATTATGAAGGGAGAAATCAGGAGGATTCAACACATTAAACCTTCAGACGCATAAGGGAGAGAAGTCAGAACTCTCTGGAGTTGGGGGAGTTATATAACTAGTATGATCCTAGAATCACTTACAAATAAAAACAAAACTGAGACATAGGAAGTACACCTTAGAAGGACGTTTAATTTCAAAAGAGGCTATTTACTCCTATTTTAACTTTCTTGTTACATTGTAAACAGCTTGAGTATAAGGGGCTTGTGTTAAAGGGCTATTGTATTGTGGTGCTAAATTGACAGTTTGTAGACAGATTGGAGATGACATAGTTGTAGCTCCAAAGTATGTGGAACTTTGGAAATATAAATTAAATTCTCTGAGCTTCATATTCTTCATCTGCAAAATGGGGATAGATAACACTACCTGTATCTTCAGATTGCTAAGGGGATGGAAGATGTACAAGAAACGGTTCCATATTTCAATGTATTGTTATATAAGTCTTATCTGTGTCTGCTTCCTTCACATCATCCAGCCTAGTGTCTCATCTTTTGATAGTTTTGCTTCTAAAGTGAACCCCTAGGGTACAGTATGGGACAAACATGCTGAAGATGATCTCTTCATTTCATCAGGAAATGTTCAGTGATGATTACCAGAGAGTTTGAAATGAGGAATCCAAGAGCAGTCTGAGCTGGGAGTCAAATATAAAGTTTTACAGAGAAGATAAGTTTCATTTTAAACATTAAACTTGAAGTACCCCCAGTCATCCAAGCAGAGATAGCCAATATGCAATTGGTTGGGATGGGAAGGGGGGATTGCTATGTTATAGGAGAAAACAAGACAAGGATTTTGGAGTCAGACATACCCAGACATGAGTTTCCAGAGTTATATGAAATATAAACAGATTACACTAACATTTTTACCCTCAATATCCTTATGTATGAAAACAGGCTAATAATAACTTTTTTGGATATTTGTTAAGATAATGTATGCAAAAACCTAATACAGTGTCTAGACTATGGCAGATGATGAACAAACGGTATTGTGGAGCAAAAACAAAGGAGTTCTATGGAAAATAACCTCACAGGGTGATTCGATCATAAACTTCTAGCTGGGCAGGTCATGGTGGGTAGTCATGCCTCAGGCCTATAACTTCTTTAGTGAAAGGTTTTAAGCCAGCCCTGTCCATTTTTATTGTGCATCTAGGTTAACACAACTTTGAAATTCCAGACTTTTTTTCGTCAATAATGTTTGACCAACAATTAAGAGTGTAATCTAAGACTAGCTATGTGGATTGAAATGACACATATTTCTTATAATGCTACAAGTTAAAGATAATGATAAAACCAATAAAGGTTCTTTTAATAAAGGGATTTAAAAAGATTAGAATATTTTATTAGAGTCATAGTGTTACATCTTCTTTACTCAAATATTATAATAAAGATTCTTTGTGAGGAAATAAATCCATGTCAGAATTTATGTCAGCTTCTTAGGAAATCAATAAATGGAATGCAATTTTCTCTCTATATTTTTTAAACATCATGATGGGTGTACCTTCAACTAATTTATTGAGTGCCTACTTTTTTCAAACCTGACACTAGGTACATTCACAAATAATATCTTACTAATATTCAGAATAATCCTGCAAGTTAACTATGTTAGTATCCCCATTCTGCATATTAAAACATTTACTCAGAGAGATTGCTGACTTGCCAAGTACCACACAGCTAGGATCTAATAGAGTGAAGAATCTCGTGCCCGTTGAGCCTGTCAATAAAAACAACCCTGAGACACTGGAAGATTTTGGTCATCAAAATAAGATTCATGATGATTCATTTTATCTACTCTGGCTAAAAGGTATACCCATAAAGTGAGGAAAGATTATCAACAAAAGCTGAAGCAAAAGAGTGGGATATCGAAGAAGATGAATCTTCAGCTCTCCAGAAAATTCAGTTAGCCAATACACCTTCCTTAAGCATTCCCTATAATCAACATTTTAATAAACATATGGCAGCTTAGCTTAAGCTACAAAGTATTTATCAGAGGGCCCAGGGGAAATATTTTAATAAATAAGGATGGTTTATTATGGTCATCAAACTTGTTTAAATGTAATTTATGTTTTTAAAGTATTTGAGGTCATTTTTAAAAGGTTTTTGAAGTATTCAAAGCAAATTCTGCCTCTCTAATTTTTATAATTAATGTTGTTTTCATAGCCACTCCAAAAAGGTTTTGCTAAACAAAATAGACCTTCAGCCCTGCCATGTCTGAATAATCATCAATTTCAATTAATGAGCTATTTCTTTGCTTGTTATAACTGTTGGGCATTCTACATAATGCTTTTAAATATAGCATGCATTTCACTCAAGTGTATTGCAAACAGATAGCTCTATCTTGCAGATAATTCAAAGCAACCTGATAATCACTGAATAAGATTTGCAGTGTTTTCCATTTATTAGAAATATAATTACTACTATACCTATATATTTTGTTGAAAGTGAATTTTATTGAAACAGCGTGCTCATTGCTGTTTCTCCTTTTGGGCGATACCACTGGGGGAAAATTCTATGTGCAAAGGTCTTTCTCAAAAATTTGTGTTCTTCGGATGTGGTATTAGACATGAATTGATTAAAATTCTGATAGCTTATTGCAGCAGGAGGTACTTGGGTTCATAGAAACAACTCTGACACTTTGTTTTGTATGGTAGTCTCCTAAGAAGTTCTGCTTTTCTTTTTTGAACTTCCTCCTTGTGGCTTATAATATGGGGGCTATGTCTTATCCAGAGAAGTGCTGGCTGAGAGGCAGTTCTCCATTGGGCTTATGTTTCTAGACTTTCCCCAAGCAGAGACACCAATATCCTCTCTTCAGGACTAGCTTTTCAAAGATGTTTGCATAACGAAGAGATAGTATTTCCGTAGGAATAAACAGGTTTGTTTACTGTCCATGATAATAAAGATAATGACACTCTGGGTAAAGGTCAGACAGGCTTATTCCCCATAATAAAAGATCTGAGTTTCTTAAACTTTAGATGCCTCTCTGGTAATGCAACCCATGGTAATAATGCACATGTCATCTGGCCTTCCTCACATCACGCTTCGGGAACTGGGGCTTAGAGCAATGGCACCAAACTGCTGATGCTTGGCAATTGCTATTTTGGTGAGTCACAAGCTGTCATTTTTTCTATGAACTGGAAGCCTACCTCTGACAGCAAACATGAAATTATAGTAAGCTACCTGGTTAGCTTTCAAGGAAGATAACACAAGCTCCCAGTCTGTGTTAGTGGTAACACTTTCAACACGGACAGTATTATCGCTACTCCCCAAAAACAAAATCAAAATCAGGATTTCTATCATCCTAATTATCTGAATTGGCCAGTCTAATAGTCTTGCCTGATTGGCTGAGAAATCTGCAATATTCCTAGTGCAAAACTCAGCAAAACACTTGATTTTTTCTTCCTGTATTCATGATCTTTCCTTTTATCTTCTAGTCGTCCTCTGTGACAGAACTGAGCCAGGTTTCCTTTCTACTAGTTCTTTAAACAAAGAGAAATTTTGGCATGATTTTCTACTTTGCAGCCAGTAAAATACAATTATTCTCAAGGCTACTCATTGCTTCTATAAATCACTAATATTCAATCCATTTATCGTTTCATCATGTATATGATTTTAATTTAATCATGTGACCAATCCTAATCTGATGTGAACATTCCTGTGTACTCAGCAGATTGTTTTAAACTGATCACCTAGTATTATTTCAAATTTTATCCACAACTCATTCTACCTCCAACCTAAATTCTCTCTATCTTGATTGTAAGTATATTTAGCATAATTAATTGCTTTAATTCTTAAAAGACTAACTTTTCACATGCATTTTCTGCAAAAAGCATCCAAGTAGTTATCAACATTTCCCTATACTGGATTAAGCCCTTCCTGGGGTGGGGTAGACAGAGGGCAGATATCATCTCACCTTAAAAATATATTTCACATGAAGATAATTGCATCGAATGTTTAATTTTTCAAGTAATTGAAAAGTTCTCTCTAGGTTAATTTTTCCACCTCTAAAGTCATCCCGAATCATCGACAAAAACCATGTATGAAGCACAAAAAAATCAGTTAAGGAAATTCTCACAGAAAGTCATTAAGTACTTAAAATGCCTAAAGAAATATTTGCTCTCTCTTCAGTTTATTTTTATTTTTAAGGGATAGTCTACCTTGTGCTTAAAGGACAAGATAATTCTATGATAAATAATATTTAAACCAAAACTAAGTAGGTACTATTCTGTAGTAAAGGTATGAAAGGGCATAACACAATAAAAACTATGGGAAAAGAAAAACAAACGTGTTAAGTCAAGTTATCATTTAGGAAATACAGTCTATATGGACTAGGGAGGCAGCTGGGCTTCAAGCAATCTTTGTCACTTGACCTCTTTCGGGTTCAGTTCCCTCACCTGAAAAGTGGTCAAATAAATACTTAGGGAAAGTGGGGACATGAAATGAGCTCATAATACATCACTGAACACAGTTTCTGCTACTGAATGTTCAATAAATAGTAACCATATCTGATATAATTATGACCACTACGCTAGCCAAATATCCAGCTACACACATGCCCCAAAAAGCAACACTTTAAGATCCATCCAAAGGGGTTAAAAATGTCATGGTGAGTGTATATTTGGTATGAAAGAGGAAAATAAAATAACCAAGCTTACCTATTATATACAGATACACTACATAAATTGGAACACTTCAATTGGAAAACTAAGTTTGAAAAGAATATTCAAAAGAAGTCTATAAAATCATGAAAAGTATTGGTACAAATTGTTCAACAATCCACTCAATTTCAGATTGTTAGAACTAATGAGAAGCCCTTACATTTAATGGCTGTGACTTAATATGGCAAAGCTCATGTTCTTATAAGAAAAGGATACAGGAAGCTAGGGAAACAGAAAAAGCTTAGGACAGATACAGAAGGAATGCATAACTAAATGAGAGGAACTGAATTTCAGGACTCTACAAAAAGAATAAGAAGAGAATGAAGGGGTTAAATCAAGAGAAAGAAGAGAAGAGTTGAAAACTTCTGAATGGATATTTGTTCTCCATATTTTCATGACCTGTCATTCAGTTTCTCCTTGCTTAGAAGTCTCTTCCCATTAGGTGCAGTCATGGGTTCCAAATGTAATTAGCTCTGCCCTTGCGCAGGAAAGAAATTTCTTGATACTCATCAGCTGTTGTCACTGCCCTTTACTAGAGAGAAAGCAGAGAATGCACAATGGTTTGTTGTCTTTGTCCGTTAGAGTTAGTAGCTCACACTTCATTCCCACAGAAACAGTAAACAAGACAAGGCCCCTGCTCTTCACTGCCCTTGAAATTTTCTGGCTTATTGCTTATTTTCTGACCATCTCCAAATGGACAATGTTTATAGATGCTGCATCTCCGGCTGTCTGGCATTTTTCCATGAACTGCCATCAAATCTCGTCTTATTTTTGCTATTTTGTTTAAAGCCCTCAAACCTTTCAGCATAACATGTTTCCAGTAAGGTTGAGGGCAGCTATTCTGAGAGCCTGAGTACAAGTCAACACCATTGTGGTCCCAGAAGGAGCAAAGTGCTACAAAACATTCTCTAGAAACGCTCAGCTGTTTCTCAAGACCCCTGACAACATATAATGTACGTGGAGATACACTACTTTTGAAGAAGGCTGTTCAGGAGGCTAAGTTCTTAAAATCTTCAAAATGCGTGTAATGAGTTGACTGGGCACCAGCTGTCAGGTGACTGTTATTTTCTTGTTTTTGATCTGAGCATGCATTGTGATATCATCCAAAGTTCCACACTTCATAGAGAAAGGTTCTTTATGACTTCATCAGGAGACTCAGTGCTGGCCAAACAACCTCTTCTCATGCTTAGACATAGTAACCTTAAGCTTGAATGTTTAACACCTTGATGGGAAAGGTGAATCATGGAATGTTTTCTCATCCTTTGAACACTCTTTATTTCAGAAGCTTTGCTTCTGTGACAACCAAACATGTCACGTAGTGTTCTGAGTAGGGAAGAGAAAGAAAGAATAATTCACAGACTGTTAATACAGGCTCCTCCAGGGGAATTTGTAAATGCCTTTGATGATCTCTGTCTGCTTATCCGTGATGAAAAGCTCATGCACCATCAAGGTGAGTGTGCAGGCCACCAACACTGCCAAAAATATTCTGTACCACTCTGCATTGATGGAAATCCAGTCCTCTTGTCTCACCACAATGTAATGGGTGACTTCCGATTCTTTGACTATCAAAGCAAACTTTCTTTCAAATTCAACCTGCTTCAAAACCAGTTAAAAGACATCCAAAGTCATGGTATCATTCGGAATGAGTCAGAATACCTGAGAACTGTTGTCCTGTGTGCTTTAAAATTGTACGTGAATGATCATTATCCATCTGGAAATTGCAACGTGCTGAGAAAAACTGTGAAAAATAAGGAGTTCTTGATAGCTTGCATTGAAGATCACAGCTACGAAACAGGAAATTTCTGGAATGGCCTTTGGAAATCTAAATGGATTTTCCAAATTAATCCATTTCTAACCCAAGTTACTGGAAGAATTTTTGTGCAAGCTCACTTCTTCAAGTGCGTCAACCTTCATGTTGAAATCTCCAAGGACCTGAAAGAAAGCTTGGAAATAGTCAACCAAGCTCAACTGGCTCTAAGTTTTGCAAGGCTTGTGGAAGAGCAAGAGAATAAATTTCAAGCTGCAGTCTTAGAAGAATTACAGGAGTTATCGAACGAAGCCCTGAGAAAAATCCTACGAAGAGATCTTCCAGTGACCCGCACTCTTATTGACTGGCAGAGGATACTCTCTGACCTGAATCTGGTGATGTATCCTAAATTAGGATATGTCATTTATTCCAGAAGTGTATTATGCAACTGGATAATATAAGTGATTGCTCCTGGTCAAATTGTCTTGACCTGATTTAGTCATGTTTCGGCTGGGGAAAAGGGGGGTTTGGTTATTTTCCTAAAGTTGAGAAGCCACTAGAGAAGCCTATAAAGCCAGAGACATATATTAGAACCTAAAATGGCTTTATAGAATGCGTCACCCCAGAAGTATTATGGAGGTATCCAAGGTTAAGGTTCTGTGTGTGCGTTGTGTATGTATGTATACAGGGATGACTTTCTTTGGAACTAGACAAAGTATGCAAATGACAGTCACTCTGCAAATGATACTTCACATTATTCAATTCAGTCCTACACCAGCCGCGAGAGGGGTGGATTTCAGTAAGTGACATTACAGTTGGATGTTCCATGATACCAACAGGTATCAAAAATCTAGTTCAGATGAAGGACTAAGTAAACCTGGATCCACTGCCAACTCCCTCACCCTACGCCACACACAAACACACACACACACACACACACACACACACACAATTTGGGATCACTTAAATCCCCAAACTTTACTGATAATTAACATGGTCTTTGAAAAATGAACTGGCAAATCCTGACCTTCCAAGTTTATATAGTCGTGCTCTTGTGAATTCATCACTATAAGCATTTACAAATGCTTACTTTATGCCAGGCCCTGTTCTAAACGATTTGAACACAATTTTTCATTATTAGGTTGGTACTGGCAGTAACATAATTTTCATGAGAAGAATCTAAGATTTTGAGTTGTTTAATTCACCCAAGTATGTAGCAAGTGACAGGTTTGTCTGACTCTGACACTTGTGCTCTTAACCCCTAAAATATTACAGCTCTTCATGGAGACCTGTGCCATTAAGAGTTGTAAACTCTACCACACAGTGAGTTAGGCAACAATTCCGCGAAAGGACACCCCCAAAGGAACTGGAACTGGCAGACTGTTATTTTGTAGCCAAGACATTTTACCTGTACAGTCACCCTACCACTGCTCCCAGCACTGTTACTGACCACTTGTGTCTGTTGTCAAAGAATTCCAAATCTAAATCTCTCTAATAAGACTTCAGTACAGCAGTAGATAGGCCCCATTCCTTTTTCTGATTTATCCAGGATGCAAAGTATATTTTGGATCCACGCTACTGAGAAAATGTCTAATTCTACTTAATAAGTGTTAGAGCAGAGAAGATCCTATGCAAGAATTTCTAAATCCCAAACTTCTCTTCCGCAACTGGTATTCTTAGAGAATCTGAGCAGAATTACCTAGGTTGTATCTTTAAAAATACAGCTTCTCAGAACCCATCCTCAGATTCTGATTTAGTATGTCAAGAAGTCTATATTTTAAACAAGGGGTCCTAGAATCATGCTTTAAGAAATATTACCCTTATTTTAAAGTAACACATCTCTGCTTTCTATTTACTTAATTAAAATCATTTCCTATAAAATTATTGCCCAGTGAAGGTCATTTCTACTACTTCACTGGATTTACTGTGCACAGACAAAGAACAGGACTTTATCTGTCATGCTGAAAGTTAAGAACTTTCTAAAGAAAAGCAGCAAAAACATTGCTCTCAATGCACTCAAATATACCCACCTGACAAATTATTGAGCAAAAATTTGAATTAATATGGTTACATATGTAAGTGTTGATCTTCCAAGTCATTCTGGAATAGGACACAATCATTTATGGAACAATCACAGAGGCATTTAGCTCTCACTCTAACACAGGGTTTTGAAAACAATATTTACTGATTATCACAACTATACATAGTGCCCAGTAGGTACTAGACTAATCAAGGAGATCACTGCATAAATTATACAAATGCCTAACACTATGCTGTACACCGGAAACTAATATAAAATAATAGTGAATGTGCATTGTAACTGAAAAAAGTAAATAATTAAAATAATAATAATAATAATAATAATAATAATATTTATTGGTATTCCTGGACATAAAAGTCACACATATAAATCACAGAAAATGCTTAAAGTATAAAGCATTTTGGCCTATTTCCTTCCATTCAATTTTATGGAATTGTTTTAAATATTAAGAATATACAGCATATAAAAATTTGTACTTTGTTTTTAACAACTTTTTATATTATAAATATTGTCCCATGTCATTAAAACTCCTTGAGCACATAATTTTAATTATTTACATGATATTCATACTGTTCATGAGCCACAGCAAGACAATCATTTCTCTATTCATACATAATTTAAATTTTTAGCATTTTATTTCTGTTATTAATTAGGCTGTGGTGAGTACCTCTGTGCATAAAGCTTTGTCTACATTTTGGATTATTTCCCTTAAGATAAACTCCTTAAAATTGCATATTGAAAAGATATGAACATATTAATGCTCCTAACACATATTACAAATTGCTTTCCAGAAAGATTTAACAATTTATAATCCCATCAGTAGCAAAAGAGAATGTCCAGCTCACCACAGTAATCTTGGCAATGCTGAATATCAAATTTTTTCTTTAATATAAAATTTATTAAAATAAATTTTAAAAAAGTATCTCACTAACTTATGCTACACTATACCAAAAGCATTTTCACAATGATATCATTTGGTAGTTATTTTCTTTATATGGAGGCTGGCATAACCAGGAAAATCTAGTTACTACTTCCTCTCTGTACCTTCATCTCACACACACACACACACAACTTAAACCTATACTCTGACCACATACCTACACACATGCCTAGGCATACACACATACACACAAAATGCTTCAGATCCTGAGGAGTCAGTGTAGTATTTTTTTAATATTCCAGTGTTCTCTCCCCCTAGTCACATTCCCAACTAAATGTAAGGTCCATTGGAATGCAGACCTTGTCTAGTCTAAGTATCTAGTCCATTACTGTCTGTTATATGGTAGGCGCACAATGAATGAAAGAATGAACAAATGAATAAAGATATGAAGAATGGCAGGTTTCATTGGCCTTCAGGTTTTGTGAACCATCACTACCTGCTGTCCCTCTAGAAACCATGAGTTCTGCACATCCCCAAGGCTGATATTGTGACCCCTCATGCTAAGGCAGATTTCATTTTGAAGCTGGCATTGGCTGCCTCTTGTTCTAATGAAAACCTTCCCCTCCCCCTAACCCCCACTCCAAATGGAGAGGATTTCTATTCCACGTTGAGAAAATCAAGTTCTTCAAAAGTCATATATTTCTTTTAGTTTTACATGATCCTCTGTCAAAGGTTTTCTGCCCTTCCCCTTGGGGGGTTAGTCCAGAGGGCTAGTCAAATGACTATATCATGTTCTACTCAAGCACAGGTGCAGGAAGGGGCCTATATCCTTCAACTTGCCCCTATGTCAGGGTGAGTCCCTGTTGTTTCCGGTACATGCCCTGGCCTGGGGCTTGCCTGGAGATCACAGCAGGCTGCAGCTTTCCTTCTTTGTGTGAGAATCTTCAGCACAGTGCACAAACCCCAGCTACTCACTTCTACCTATCATACCATCTCGAATAATTAAATAGAGCTCCTGTTAGACACTCTAGATATTTATGAAGTCCCCATAGTTGATTAGATTCTAATGAATCAATATGAAAAGTACTTTCAGGTCATGGCTACTCAGCCAATTTTGGTCCATGTTATTGATTTATTTCACCTTCTCCTCGATCTTCTCATCATGACACACCTCTTAGATTCTGGCTCTTACACTTAGATCATTTCAGCAGCTTCTTAGGATATACTATTATTTTTAAAGAATGGTTCCCAGGCTAGCGCTTCCTAAATTCCAGTGAAACCTGTCTCAACTCAACTCCACATCAGTCACTGGTCTGAAACTCCTGATGAGCAATCAATTTATTCTTTTCTGTTGACTCCTACAGCCGCCGTCATGTTATGCTTTCAAACTCTTCTATGTACACTCTACATCTTCATCATTCCTTTGCTTAGTAAATGACATTGTCCCTTCACTAAGACACACGTTTTCAAAAGGAACTCTTACAGCTTCCTTTCTCTGTACTTAAAATATATTTACATTCTTCTCCTTCCAAATAGTCTCCAAAGAAATGTATGTTTTTGCCCTAAGACTCTTCTTCCTCCATACTTGATCCTAAATCCTTGATGTTTTGTCTGCCAGACTCCAGATTCATCAATTACCTTTTTCATTCTTTTTGTTGATGATTTTCTCACTTTTTTAAAATTTGGTTTTTTTAATTGTAGTTGAAATACAATAATCGTACATTACTTTCAGGTGTACAACATAGTGATTAGACATTTATATACCTTACAAAGTGATCACCACAATAAGTCTAATAGCCATCTGGCACTGTGCATAGTTATAACAATATTATTGACTACATTCCCTGTGCTGTACTTTCCATCCCAGTGACTAATTTTATAACTGGCAGTTTGTACTTCTTAATCCCCTTCAGCTTTTCTGCCCATCCCCCCCTCCACCTCCTCACTGTTTTCATTCCTGAGTCCTCTGTTTCTCTTTCCATCTTTGCTCCTCTCCTCTATCAACAAACATGATCAGTTCCAACTAGCCTAAAACAATCTTCCCTACAAATTTCTCAGGTCTTTACACCATGAAACTTTTCAAAAGATTATCCTGTTCTTAATCTTTTTTCTTCCTTACCACTTAATATTTTCTTAAAGCAATGGATTTAATTAAAAGCCTGCTTTGTTCTAGGCATTCTACCAAGCATATTCACCTGCCTCGTTGAATCCTTTTAAGAATCATACAATTGGGAATCATTTTTTATAGCTTAGGAAACTAAGAGTGTCCTTAAATAACTTTGCCAAATTGACACAGCTGGTAAGTGACAGAACTGGGATTCCAATCAGGTCTGTCACACTTTAAAACTCCTACTACCTTTTACACCATATCATGCTGCCTTAATTTGGCACCTTCTGGCTTCCAGTCCAACAGTTTAATGAAAACCCATTCTCAAAAGTTTTCAGTATCACAATTGTTCATTCCAATGGCTTTCCTTCAGTTATCATCATGGGAACTTGACATTTCTTTATACTGAAAAACTTTTATTTCTTCAATTTTAACTGCACCTTATTGCCCCCTTCTCTCATTCCATTCATTTCTCCTCCTCCACTGTACCCCACACTCAAACATATGCATCCTGCAAATTTTAATTCTCCATATTCTTCTGTTTATTAAAAATGTTAATACATTATCACCCTAAGTCACCAAGATTTTCAGCAACCAGCCCATTTTTCACAGTATTCATCAGATACAACAGTGCTGAATAAACTCTAGCACTCACTATCTTTGGCCTGTTACTAAATAGTTCTTCTAAACAGTGTTTTTTGTAGAATACTGCATCTTTTACTTTCCCTCTTGGCTTATTTTTGCTGCTTATTTTTCTATTTTTTATTTTATCATTCAATTTTCACAAAGCACTATATTCTAAACTATAGCCTTGACCACACTCTGCCAGAACATATTTGCATGGACACATCTCTCAGTTCTACTTGACCTCCAAGAATATCCTATCTTGCACTGTTTCCCCCTGATCCACACTGCCTTCGCCACCTTTCCAACCTCAGTTCTCCCATGCTCTATAAATGAAAAAGAAGACATTTACTAAATAATCATACATATGACTTCAATCAAATTGACTTTGGGCTTCATTTACACATTTCCAATATTACCTATAAATTCTACCTTACAATGTAAAAACATTTACAGAATTTATCTTTGATTCTTTCCTGCCTCTCTCTCCCTCAAACCAGTTATCCTTTCTTTTTATTTTTCTGCTCTTAGAAGTAGTATCTTGCCATTAACTCAAGGCCAAAATTGCAAGCGTCCTTAACTTCTTTCTTATTTCTTAAAATCCAATTAGTCATGGAGAATTTTTATTCCTGTTTTGTCAAGTATTTTTCTTATTTATTCCCTTTATCAGCTTATCAATAATCTCTGTTACTTCTCACTTATCAAGTTTTCTAACTGGTCTGCCTTCATTTTTTTAAATAACCAATCTATTCTATAAAGTTCTAAAAAATTAATTTTCATAAACCTCAAATGATTACTCATTTTTGCTACTCACAATCTTGATCTATATAAACATCTAATCACTATGTTGTTTTGTACACCTGAAACTAACATAATATTGTATGTCAATATAACACTGTATAATAGTAATTGAAAAATAAATTTTTAAAAGTTAAGTAAATGAGATGGAAAAGTAAAAGAAAGAAAGGCTATATGGTTTCACTTATGTGTGGAATCTAAAGAACAAAATAAGTGAACAAACAAAACAGAGAGACAAATTGAGAACATTTTGATGGTTGCCAGATAGAAGTGGGTAGAGGGTAGGTAAAAAAGGAGAGGATTAAAACATGCAAACGGTAATTACAGAACAGTCATGGAGATGTAAAGTATAGCATAAAGAATATAGATAATAATATGGTAATAACTATGTATGGTGTTAGATGGGCACTAGATTTATTGGGATGATCACGTCAGAAGTTATATAAATGAATAATCATTATGTTGTACTCCTGAAACTAATATAATATAGTATGTTAACTATAACTGAAAAATAAAAATTATTAAAAAAATAATTCATAAAAAAAAGATACCAATTGACTAGAGAATAGATTTCAAATTCCCTGGCTTAGCATTCCCAGGTCATCCATGATCTCAGTGCCCCTACATCTTCTATGGACCTAATATGGCTAAACTGGACTTAACCACCTTTTCCAAGAAATATAAGAGAAGGTTCACCTGAAATGCTCTCTACATTTCCTAAATATGAAAATATTTTCTTTCTCTAATTCTGTTTTGGTACTTGTCCACCCTAATTTGAATATTAGATGTACATGTTTGTCCTGTTTCTCTTAATAGGCTAAAGAAAGAATTTTTGTTTCATGACGTAGTAGAAATCTATGAAACCTTGAGTCAGAATATCTAAGTTCATGCTCTAATTCTAACAATTACTACTTTTGTGACACTAAGCAAGGTTAAAATATATGCCTTCTTTGATACTCAATTGTTTCATTCGTTAAATGAGGGTTAAATGCACACCTGGCATGTTTTCTTATACTGTGTGAGCAATAAATGGTTGGTGAATAAATGCCCAAGAGGAGAGAGCTTTCACCAGTTTCTCAGGTTGGCCAGAGCTTCACAGGCAGTATTTCCACAAGATAAGAGAAAGTTTCTGAGCGCACCAATCTTCAATCCAACCACACTCTCCACTTTTCAGGAATTCTAATTGACAAATGCCTCTGAGTTGGAAATACAATGTTGCATTTTAGAGATCTTTCACAGTGTCTGGCACATGATAAGAATATCATTCCCACTGTATTTCCCTGACAATTCATTCTTGATGTCTTATTATATGCCACATGGACACAGACCCCTTAAGGAGACTCCAGGGACAACATTTGTCTTCCAAATGTCATCAGACTGTGTCCCAACAGGAAACAGATGCAAATACAAATTGGATAGCTCAAAGTAGATATACTGAAGGGATTGTCAACAAAGATGTGGGCACATAAGGACAGTGGAGTGACATGGAAATAGTTCACATCTTTAGGACCAGGTTAGGGAGTGGCCGCTGGAACCTGGAAGTAGGAGTTAATATAATGAGCCAGGAGAAGAAAGGCAGGAACCTTCTGTGGAGGGACACTGCCAGCCTGAGGAGACCCCACAGGAAAAGATCTTTCTCCAGCTTCTGCCAGCGCTCCCAACTGGCAAACTCAACCAAAAAAACAGAGGACAAGAGAGTCCATTAATACAGTCCATGCATATCAGCTTCCCAAGGCCAGTGGCAGGGTAGTGAAGGCAAGAAAGTAGATCAGGAGAGAAAATGGAAAATACCAGGCACATTCACACATTAATTTCTCTGAATGTGATTTCTGACACCGTACAGGGCTTTTGTTTTAGTAAGATGAACTTCTGGGATTAACTAAATATATTTCATCCTTTTGTTCATTTAGAAATGTCATTAAATAAATAAATAAATAAATAAATAAATACAATTTGTAGTGATACATAAAACATGTGTTTGTTAGGATTTCAATTAATTTTTCTGTATATTTTAGTCCATTTTAACTCCCTTGAAAAGAACAACCTCTTCTAGGGTATAAATACAACAGCTTTCCTGAATTAATTTTATTACATAAATATAATGCTTATTATACTTTTCTTATCACTTAGTCACTATTTGTCCTTATTTTAGAATACGTACAGTGCCCTCACTTTGCAAGCACCATGTTCATGCTCCAGAATCATATGAATAAAGAGAATTTATGGTGTGAAGAGGATTTAGTAATTAGATGGATTTAATTTTTCATTCCCTAGGAATGTGACCTGCCACCCTAGGAGCATACAAAAGCAGCCCTCAGTTCAGAGACAGTCATGGCATGACAGAGTGAAGACAGGGAAATGTTCCATAAATACATGTTTTTCAGCAGATAGCTGAACAGTATTCCTATGTTTCTTAATGAGTATTTCCCACGTTCAGATCAGTAGTTCTTTTTATACCTCATTCTTATACAATCTTTAATCCAACAGCTCAAGTTCTTCTGGTTGAAAAAAAAAATAAGAATAAAGGAAAATCAGACTCTTTTGCCAAACTATTATTATAGCACAATGAATGCCTAAAGTTCAAGAAGGGTCTGGGGTGTTTGTTTGGAATTAAATTAGCCATATCTAGCACTGGTAATCATGTCAAACTGATCTCTTCCAAAATCCTTGCAGAGTGTCATAATCTCTAATGACAAAACCTCAAGAAAGAGGAGAAGAAAATCGAATAAGAGTGGTTATGTATAGTTACATAGTACCATTCAGTGCATTTTCTTGAAGCTGCCATCAACTCCGAGTATATATCCATTCACAGGAAATTTGACCATGGAAAATTTTAGTTAGCCTGCATTAATTACTTAGTTTGGTTCAGAAGTCCTTCTAATCCACCTGCCAAACATACATTGTCACAAAGTATTTGTTTTATCCGGGAATACTTCACATCAAACCCTTCAGAACCTTGTAGAACAATTTGACCTGGTTATCCAACCTGTGCATATATGTATCTCAGCTTCCTTCTTTCTAAGGGACTACAATACCAAGATCCTCCCTTACTGCAAGTTTATTTAACTATCTCCCAAATTTATTTTGCAAAACATTCTACTATTTATTTATTTATTTATTTATTTATTTATTTATTTATTAGCTGAGCCATCCTGCCACCTGTTGGCAGCTCAGCGGCAGCTCAGCTTGGGCCGGGAATCGAACCACTGTTGCTCAGAGCTCACACTCTTGAGTGAGCTCTTAACCAACTGAGCCACTCGGCCATCCCTGCTATTCCTTTAAATAGATAACTTTTCTACTACATATTTTAATTTTTAAAGCATCAACAGAAGAATGTTGATCTGAAAATGCAGACACAAAGGATGTGATAAAGTGTAAAAACCATATAGGATTCAAAGGGCAAACAAGTTCAAAAATGGTATATAATGGGCAGAGGATATGAAGAGACATTTCTCCAAAGAGGACATACAGATGGCCAACAGGCATATGAAAAAATGTTCAACATCACTTAGCATCAGGGAAAT
>NW_017731904.1:49810-84702 GCF_001890085.2 Hipposideros armiger | reverse complement strand
CCACTTCATAGTCGATGTAGAGGCCTGACCACCGCATTGTATTTCTGAAACTGATGTTGAATAATACTGTATGTCAACTATAATTATATATATACATATAGTCTCGGGACATGGAGTAGAGTGCGGGAACGGATTCAATGGAATTGTAATAGATAAGCATGATACCGGGGGTGGGAGGGCAATAGATGGGGAGAGGGGGGTTGTTACCTAGTGAGGATGAAAAGGGTAACTATTGAATTGTTTTGTACACCTGAAACTAACAATAAAAAAATAAATTTAAAAAAAATGGTATATATATTCCTACTTGAAGAGTCTCATTGTACATTAACATATTAAAGGCTCTGAGACAGTCTGCCTCTAAAAAAAAAATATTTAAGCTTCCAATGAAGCTGGCAGGGTAGGTAAATGCTGTGCTCCTCTCCTCCCACTACCACATCAAAATAAATAAACTACAGGACAACCATCATTGACGACCACCTGAAGTTAGCTGAACAGAAGCCGTATAACTAAGGAAATACAAAAGAAGCCACATACAGACTGGTAGGAATGGAGGATACACAGAACAGACAAGTCCCACACTCACATGTGGCAGTTGAAAATTAAGTGAAATATCTTGGCCACAGAGGTACCCCCTGAGCAGCAAGGGGTTCCAGCCCCACACTAGGATGCCTAGCCCAGGATTCTACCGCCAAGAAAGAAGTCCCCATAACTTCTGGCTGTGAAGACCAACAGAGACTATGGCTGAGTGACACGGAGGGATGCTGGAGTTCCAGGCACCCTCTTAAAGGGCCCATGCACAACTTACTCACTGATGGACTTATTCATTCTGAGCTCCAGCACTAGGGCAAAGCTCAAAAGGTGCCAGGGACATAGGAGAGGAATTCAATTGCCTGGCTTTAGGGAAAAGGCTGGAGGGGCAGCGTTCTTCCAGACAAAAGTGTTGGCAGAAGCCATAGTTTCTTTGTTGAGCCCTCCCTGCACCCAACCTATAAGCACAGGTGATGCCATGTCTGAGTCTCCATTAACCTGGCTAACACCATTCACCCCACCCTGGTGATTCCCTGGGACACTTCCCAAAGCAACTTCCCAAAACACAACCCACCCAAGCCACTTGCAGTGGGTTTTCCATACAAATGGCCTGTTTTGGCTCATGCTGTGGACTTTCCTAAAATCTCTCAAAGGTTCACACATCGCAAACAAGCAGCATCTGGTTTTGGAGTGTCCTGTACCCCTTGCTAAGCAGCCCCAAGCCTGGCACTAGTGGGAGCTGGACTCAGTTCGCAGCTTAGGCACCAAAGCATCTAGGCACCTCCAAACCCAGCACAAATGGCAACCATCTGCAGATCATTTTGTAGCTCACACCAATTGGCCCCAGATAGAGCATAGGCAGAGGCTGACCTTGGACTGTACCAGAGCCGCTCCCAAGAGGCCCCAAAACCAACACACCTGGTGATCAGCTTATGACCATACCAGAGCATCACCTAACCACCTTCCACAAATGACACACCCAAACGGAAGACTCAGCAAGCACCAAAGTGCTGCTAAAGTGAATCTTGCTCCATAGGATAAGCCCCTGTGCAACAGCTCCTCCATTGTAGTCATGGCCAGTCCTCACAACCAATCAGCCTGAGAGTCAAACCCTCTCAATGATCTGCCAACAGCAATTAAGGCTCAACTACAATAGGAGGGCACACACAACCCACACTGGGACACACCTGGAGCACCTGACTCAGGTGACCAGAGACTGAGCCACTGGGCCTCATAGGACACCTACTACATAAGGCCATTCTATCAAGACCAGTAGACATAGCACTCTACCTAATACATAGAAACAAACAGAGGAAGGCACCCAAAATGAAGAGACAAAGAAACATGTTCCAAATCAAAGATCAGAGCAAAGTTCCAGGAAAAGAATTCAACAAAATGGATACAATCTACCAGATGCAGAGTCCATAACACTGCTTAGGAAACATAAAAATGTAAGTAGGAAACATGAAGAAAACCAGTTAGAAATGAAGAATAAAATAAAAGAAATGAAGAATACATTAGAGGAGATTAACAGATTACTGTATTTCTCCATTTATAAGACACACCTTTTTTCAAAAAATTTGGGGTCTAAAAACTGGGTGCGTCTTATACAGTGGTTTGTAGACTTTTTTACTTGTATTTCCCGCTTTTTTCGCACTTGTTTTTGTGCTCATACAACCACTGTATAAAATGCACCCAGTTTTTAGACCCCAATTTTTTTAAAAAAAGGGTGCATCTTATACATGGGGAAATACGGTAAAAGAAGCAGAGGATCAAATCAAAGATTTTGAAGATCAGGAAGCAGAAAACACCCAGTGAGGCCCTAAGAATTTAAGAGCTTTTTTCAAAATCATGCAACTTTAATTAATGTTATATAGTCCTGGTACAGTGTTATTTTCACAGTTTGCTCTATTTTTCCTATTATTCCTAAATCTACAGGGCAGAAATTAGAAGGTGTATTTATGAGGGGCTGGACCCAAAGGATGAGCTTGAGCAATACATAATTTCAGAGAGGACACTTAGAAAGAGCCACACCTACTTCCATTACAGTGGAGCAGTTTGATGAGCTCTTCATTATAACAGAAGTGGGATGAGATGCCAACTTTATTTCCTCTTGACCTTCTGATAATTGGAGTGTCTTGTCCTAACAAAGAAAGTCTTAATAGCTCCATCCCATTTATATTGCCAAGTTGCCTACAAATGGATGGTATCAAAAAATGAAATGATCTACAACTTCTTAATAAATTAACACTAGTGTTCATATCTCTTAGCAGATCTTTTAAAATTATCTTCATGTTCTTGATGAATGATAAAATTACACAAGTCTTGAATGAGAAGCTATGTATAAATAAAGTAGATCTTATCCTTCATCTGCTAATACACACACAATTTGACACAAGAAGTTGTTTAAGTCAACCCGAATACAGCAATCCTAATGGAAATATGGTCAAAGTATATAAGCAGGCAATTTACAGAACAGGAACTCCAAAACGCCAACAAAAAAAACCATATGCAATAATCAAAGAAATGTAAGTTAAAACAATTATTTTTGTGTCACATCTATTTAAAATAGCAAAAATTAAAAGCTGTCATAAGTAAGTTATGGTAAAGATGTGCATTGGCTTATGTGTACATGTGTGCATACACACATATGTGTGTGTGTGTGTGTGTGTGTGTGTGTGTGTGTGTGTAGGAACTCTCATGCATTGCTGGTGGGAAGTTAAACAAAAGCTGCTGTTCTTAAGAGCAACCCTATATTATTTAGTTAAATTAAACCTATGCATACCCTATGACTTAGCAATTCCACTCCTGGATGTTTTTTCTGGAAGAAAATATGTATGAGGATGTTCACGACAGTGCTGTTTGTGGTGGCAAGAAGTTAACAGCAATTTGGAAGTCTACGACTGGAGGATTAAAAGGTAAGGTGGTAGACACAAACCAAGGAGGACCATGGACAGCTGGAAGTAATGCTCACAGAGCAATATGGGCTGATCTTAAAAACACACTGCTCGATTAATAAAAAGTAAGACATGATGTGATTTATACCACAATAACAAATGCTGAAATTAAAAATAGATGCTCACAGACAATACACATTTTTCAAGAATACATTTTTTTAAATGTACATTAAATATATTTGAACAGTTGCCTCTGCAGAACAGGCAAAGGAAATGGACTATAGGGAATAAAAGACAATAGTTACATGGGTGAGTAAAAAACCTGAAACAAGAGAACAAGAAACAAATAAAAATAATAAACCAAACTAAACAACTACAAGCACAAATGAAGACGAAACTCAAGGGCAAATAAACAGAACTAGAAATTGTTTTACTTATTCAGAAGCAGCATGAACTTAAATCCCCCAAAGATGAACTGAAATATTCCCCCCACAATTTCCCTTCCCCCCTACCCGCTACTCAGCAGGGAGAAAGCACTGCACTTCATCTCCAGCTCACGTAACTGGGAGACCTGCAGTTCTAAGTCTGTGTTATGAACAAAGTCAGAAATGCCTCTCATGTGTCTGAGGTTAAACTCCTCAAGATAAGCACCAACTGGAATTGGAAAAGACAATCCATCTCTGTTTTTGCCTCGATGCTGACTGGAAAAAGTGAGTTTGGCTTCTTAGGTTGCCACTAGTCTCAGTGTGTTGGTCTGAGAGACCAAGAGGCTAGGACTTGTGAGGAGTATAGGGTTCAAACTAGAACTGGGGAGTAAGTGTATTTCTTACCTGGTCAGTAGACTACGAAAGTCTGACCACAAAGATATAGCGTAGCTTTACTGTGACTCACACAAAATTTAACAATATTTTGTTTAATCAAACTGCTTTGCAGAGTACATATATTCCCTGCTTCTCCAGTTTCCTTCATTTTGATCGTCAATTTTATCCATCGACATTTTGTTGCCTCACCTAGTTTTCTGATGGAAAAGAAAATCAACAGAAAGAAGTTGTTGAACTATTCATTTGAAAATTTTTACTGATTATAGTTCAATGACTATGTCAGAATAAAAGCAAAACCACTAAGATAAAATCCATTTACCTTTAAGTAGAGTACTGCATTCAAAGGAACTTAGCCGTAAAAGTATTAGTGATATTTTTTCTGGGAAATGACAGTATAACAGAAGATCAGTTGACACTTTTCAAATAGGCATTGGAGAAGCTTTTGTGCCCTTGCTACACAATCATATGTATTCTCAGGATGTCCTGGAGTTTCTGGCACAAAGGACAAATAGCACAAGATGTGATATTAGACAGCCAGTTTACATCTACCCCAAGAGATGTGATTCTGGGAAATACGCATTTCTACAGTTTAACACTATAGCAGTAGAAAGTATTATGGGCATTCCTATAATCAAAATAAAAATACACATATATACAATAACATTTAGAGCATATTAGGAAAATACGGCTCATATGCACTGAAGCCAAGAGGTGTTTGGAATGGCTAAAGTGAGAAAATATCTTATGGAGCCAGAAGAATGCAAGAGATTCCCTCCCAATCCCACTGCCATTGCCATCCATCAAATCCAGAGTTAGAAATCTATATACACTATCCATCAAATAAAACCATACCCCTCTTCTGCATCTCCACCCTATTAAGTTTCTCCTGGGAAAGCGACCATGGAGAAGCTTCAAATGATACCAACAGTAAACTCTTTCCAAAGGCCCATAGCACCTGGGATTACCTAAATCAACCTGAATTCATCTACCATTGGTGGAGCAGAGCACAAAACATAACCTGTAATGTTATAGAACACTGGACTTAATACTTAAAGAATTTGCTTTCCAGTAATTTATTCTATAAGAGATTGTCATGAAAACACCCCTGTTCCAGGAACTCTGGAATTTGAAAGATAATATGAGTGATAATCCCCGCTCTCCAAGAGCTCAAAACCTTGATGCCGCAATGCTAAAGAAACAAATAACTGTATGTCAAATAACTAGTGTCCTTATAAAGAATGATAGTTATGACTATTGAATGATGAAACTTCAGGTGTTATTTCAAGCTTCCAAAATTTGGACATAATTTTAACAGCCAGCATTATTGAGAAATTAGTATCTTTGCTCTTTTTTCCTAGAGACCCAAACAATAAAATAAATGGAAAATAAACAGAACTAAAAAGAAACAGAATAAAAAAATTTTTCCTTTCATGGGAAGCAGGACTTTGAATTCCGGAACCCCTTGTCCTAGAATTAATGGCTAGAGAAAGTGAATTAAGTTGGCTTATCCTCAAGTGGCAGGAGATCGCGAGTTTTGTGTTTTAAAAGCAGAGATAAGGGAGGCTAATGAAAGTCTGGCAGAGACATCGTGCAATTTCTACCACATGCCAGGAAGTGTCGGGAACATTGATAAGGCTGCTCACGCAATCAGAGGGGAGTTACTCCCAGCCCCCAGTATGTGATTAAAATTGGACATTCCACTTTTCTGGCGTTTAAGTGTCATGAATCCGTTCATGTCCATTTCATGAAAATAAACTAAGGTCCATTGTATAAAACTCTGAATTTTATTTATTTTTACTATTGACTAAATTCAGACTTTATTTACTTATTTACTTTTAGATATTTTCTTCAGTATTCCCCTTTATTTTTAAATATTGTTTTTTTATTTTTCAATTACAGTTGACATACAATATTATACTAGTTTCAGGTATACAACACAGCAATTAGACATTTATATAACTTATGAAGTTGTCACCCTCAAAAATTTAGTACCCATCTGACACCACACATAGTTATTACAATATTATTGACTATATTCCCTACACTATACTTTACATCCTTATGACTATTTTGTAACTACCAATTTGTACCTCTTAATCCCCTCTCCCCTTCATCCATTCCCCAAACTGCCCACATTTGACAATCATCAATATGCTTTGTGTATCTATGATCTTGTTTCTGTTTTGTTTGCTTGTTTATCCTGTTCTCTAGCTTCCACATATAAATGAAATCATATGACATTTGTCTTTCTCTGTCTGATTTACTGCACTCAGTATAATACCCTCCATTCATGTTGCTGCAGATGGCAAGATTTCATTTTTTTAGGGCTGAGTAATATTCCATTGTATTTATGTACCACTTCTTTATCCATTCATCTACTGATGGACACTTAGTTTCTTTCCATATCTTGACTATTGTATAATGCTGCAATGATCAGATGGATGCATATGATTTTTCAAATTAGTGTTTGGGTTTCTTCAGATAAATATGCAGAATGGAATTACTGGGTAGTTCTTTGTCTCATTATAGCCTTTGTTTTAGTCTATTTTGTCCAATAAAGTATTGCTACCCTGGCATGTTTTTGTTTCATCTTCACAAAATATTTTTTTCCATCCCTTTACTTCCAGTCTGTGTGTCCTTCAAACTGAAGTGAGTCTCATGTAGGCAAAGTATGTTACGGGTCTTGTCTTACTATCCATTTAGTAATCCTATTCTTCTGATTGGAGCATTTAATCCATTTACATTTAAAGTAACTGTTGATAGATATGTATTATAGTTATTGCCAATTACTTATTCACATTTTTTATTTATTTATTTATTTTCTTCTTCCTCCTCTTCTTCTTCTTCTTCTTCTTTTCTTCTTCCTCTTCCTCTTCCTCTTCCTCTTCCTCTTCTTCTTCTTCTTCTTCTTCTTCCTCTTCCTCTTCCTCTTCCTCTTCTTCTTCTTCTTCAAGAAGTCCCTTTAAAATTTCATGTAATACTGGTTTGGTGGTGATGAACTCCTTTATCTTATCTGGGGAGCTCTTTAACTGTCCCTCAATTCTAAATGATAACTTTGCTGGGTAGAGTAATCTTGGTTGTAGGTCCTTGATTTTTATTACTTTCAATATTTTGTGCCAATCCCTTCTGGCCTGAAAAGTTTCTGTGGAGAAATCAGCTGACAGTCTTAGGGGAGCATGAGGAATTGAAAAGCTATTTGAAGAAATAATGATGGAAGATTTCCCTAACTTGGTGAAGGAAATATGTATAAGCTCAGGAAGCACAGAGAGTCCCAAACAAGGTGAACCCAAAGAGGCCCACACCAAGATACATAATAAATAAAATGCTACATGTTAAAGACAAAAACAGAATCTTAAAAGCAGCAAGAGGAAAGCAGCTGCCTCTACTGCCAAATGTGGGCAGCTTAGCAAGAGGTAAAGGACATGCTGAGACCAAATGCTGCTAGTTTGTGGCTTGTGAACCTTTGAGAGATTTTAGGAAAGTTCACAGGCCATTTGTATGGAAAAGCCTCTGAAAGTGGCTTGGGTGGGCCCACAAGTTGAGTGGGTCAGCGTCTCATGGAATCACCAGGGTGGGGGGAATGGCATTAGCCAGGTTGATAGAGACTCAGACATGGTGTTCACCTGCATGTGTAGGCTGGGTGCAGGGAGGGCTCAACAAAGAAACTATATCTTCTGCCAACACTTCTGTCTGGAAGAAAGCTGCCCCTCCAGCCTTTGCTCTCAGGCCAGACAATTCAGTCCCCACCCTCCCTACCACCACCCCACCACCACCACCCCATGTCCCTGGTGCCTTTTGAGCTGTTGCTTCAGCACTGGAGCTCAGAACAAGTTAATACGTAAGTTTTGTGTGGGCCCTTTAAGAGGAATACCTGGGACTCCAGCCGCCCTCTGTGTTGTTCACCCACAGTCTCCTCTGGTTTTCATAGCCAGAATTTATGGGGACTTCTCTTCCTAAGACTGGAACACTGGGCTGGGGAGCCTGGTGTGGGGCTGGGACCCCTCGCTCCTCTAGAGGGACCTCTGCAGCCAAGACACCCCTAACAATTTTCAACTGCCACATGTGGGTGTGGGATCATCCGTTCTATATCTCTGCCACTCCTACCAGTCTTGATGTGGCTTTCTCTGTATGTCCTTAATTATAGAACGTCTGTTCAGCTAGACTTCAAGTGATTCTTCAGTGATGGTTTTTCTGTAGTATAGTTTCAATTTTGAGGTGGTTGTGGGAGGAGGTGAGCACAGCATTTACCTACTCCGCCATCTTGACTGGAAGCCACAAGAGACACGAATTTTGAAAAGCACTTCCAGTGAGTTATTTTATGAAACCTGGGCAATTTATCTTCTATTTTTGAAGCTTATGAAAAGCAAGAATATTTTTGCATTGAGTTAGTATTTATTGAGTCCATTCTTTGTACTAGACTCTATGTTAGGTACTAGAAGCACAATAGGAAATAGGACACTATCCCTCTTCTTGCATAGGTCCCAGCTGAGTAAGAGATATTGGCATGTAAAGAACTAATTACATAATAAGTAGAGTAATAAACTGTGCACTGCAGGGAGCAAAAAGAAGAGAATAACAAATTCCCCTTAAGGAAGTTAGGGAAGACTTGTATAGTGGATGCTGCCACCCCACCCCCTCAACCAGGGCCACCCCACCCTCTCAACTAGGGCATGCTCACCCCACCAGAACTTGAGCATTGATTGATGCTGAGAGACCCCACCCCCTTGTACTAATTTAGGACTACTCTGCACCCTTATCTCAGCTTCTGAGCTCCCTGTTAAGATTGGGTAGGGCCTTTGTTGTGACTGCATCTGCAATTTACCTTCCTCTTTCTAATCCAAAAGTAGGCAACGTTTTTCTGAAAGACTAGAGAATGAATGCCTTAGGTTTTGCAGTCCACATAGATTGGTTTCTGTGAAGTATTATTATGTTTCTGGTTTTTTTCAGACCTTTAAAAATGTAAAAACACATTCTTACTGAGCTTAGAGTCACATACAAACAAGCTGTTGGGGCCAGATTTGGTTTGCCTAACCCTTCTTCTACCAAAAATGCTTTCCTCACCTGCTCCCCGCAGGGGTTCATTCCAAGAGGACTCCCGGGGAAACTGACTATGATAGCTTGGCAAAAGAAGTAATTGAGACTGAAAGATTGAAAAGAATTTTTCTAGGCAAAGGTGGTGACAATGTTGATTTTACCTATATGGACTTAGAAAATAAAAGTGGTTAATCCTCCCAACCTTTTGTTTTCCAAAAACACTTACCCTATTGTATCCCAAAAAAGGCTTATTGCAAAGAACTACCTATTTCATAAATGACTGGCTGAACTGTTTGTCCCCCTAAAACTAGCTCAACACAGAGGAAAACATTTTTTGTTCATCTGTCTGAGACTTCCACTGATTACAAAAACCAATCGCAACTATAAAATCATTCCACTTATAACTTCTCTATTCTTCCCTATGAAATCTAAGGCAAAACTACCTTACCAAGATACTCTGATCTTCGCATCTGGGATGCTCTCCCTATTGTAATATTCTGAATAAAATAAAGCTCCTTAGTTGTTCTGGAATTTTTTGCCTTTCACAATGAGAAGATGGCCTGCCAGCACTAGCAAAATAATATACAAAGGCACCAAAGTACAAAAGAACCTGGTATTGTTAAACAGACACTAGGAAGTTTGATGGGGTGGGACTACAGAGCTCTGGTTGGTCAGAAGAGGCAGCTACAGCAGTAACTGGGGTAAACTGAAAGGCCTTGCATATGAAACCAAGCATTCGATCCTTAATTTGGGAAAATTCCTGAGGCCTTTTTAAAGTCTCTTCTTGGGGGTAAAAAGGCTTGGCCACTAACCAGGGAAGATTATTTCAAGCAAGGGAAAAAAAGACAGACTAAAAGTAGTCATCAAGAGTGCATGGTCCCTAGGGCAGAGATCATCAGCTGAAAATCTTTAAAAGCTCAAAAAAATTTTACAGAACTGTATGTCCACTTGTACATTTATAAGTTACACAGGTAATTTTTTTAATCGGGGGAGGGGAACAGCATTGGGGAATTGGGGAAGGGGAATAAACAAGTAGCTGTCCTTTTGTTCTTCAGTCTAGTTGTGGAGGACGTCGCTTCACTGGCCCATGTTGGTATTATCATTGCTCTCTTCCTGGGTGAGGCAGATCGGTCACCGGCCACTGGACAGCTGCTCACAGTGGCTCTTGGCAGCTCATGCTGGCTGCCGGCCACTCACGGTAGCTTATGGCAGCCCACTGCAGCCCCGCTGCAGCCCTAGCCATCACCAGCGACTCAAGGCAGCCCAGCTCCAGGTCAAGCTGTTGTTCACCATCTTAGCTATAAAGGGCGCAGAGTTACTGGCCCTAATGTGGGATCTGAACCCGGGTCCTGCTGCTCAGAGCTGGCGTCCCAAGCCAACTCTTAACCAACTCACCACTCAGCCGGCCCTACACAGATTTTTTTTTAAATAAAAAATTTAAATGGTTGCATGTTAATTTCAGACATATTGTAAATAGTGACATTTTGAAATAAAATATTTATATCAAGTTTTTTAAAGTGTCCAGTAGAATATAAATACCTTAGATTTATCTATTTTAAAAAATAGTAAACAAACATTTTCCTTATTTTATACAGTTCTTTTTCCTTTATCTCCTTGAACTTTTCCATGTCATTTCACCAACAAATTTTATCCTACTGTAAAATATTTTTTATTCTGGAAGTAAGTCTTTCATGCTGGAAGGTATAATACATATCTGCTACAAAAATATGTATGTAATTATTTCCTGTGCCCATAGGGCAGCGGTTCTCAACCTGTGGGGTGCGACCCCTTTGGGGGTCAAACAACCCTTTCACAGGGGTTGCCCGTTACTTGTATGTGGGCGTATCTGCATGTGGGCCTGGAGACGGATAGAGGAGCCGTGTCTCGGTTCCTAAGACCATCAAAAATATGTGTTTTCCGATGGTCTTAGGCGACCCCTGTGAAAGGTTGAGAACCGCTGCCATAGGGTCAAGGATTTAAAATTTTTTCTTTCTTCTATTAAGAATTGTTCAAAACAACATAATTATATTACAAATTTGATACCTGGTCATTAAATATAAAAAATGAAATTTATTGGAAATATACCTCCTCATGATATGGTCTGAGCTAATTTATTTCCAATTAGCTTAAATGTCTGTGAATGAGTATTACTTATTTCTATAAAGAGAGAGGGCTCAGCATCAATCTTTTTTTATTATTATTTCATAGAGATAAGCAATGAGCAAACTTGATTTGATACATAAGTGGACAGGAGTGACAAGAGTTTTCTTATAATAACACTCTGGTCTTTAAACTCCTTTGAGGTTTATACCAAAATTCATACAGTAATCTATTATCAAAAATTATTTCTAATGATATCAATTCACAACTTGTCAGGTAGCCCTTCTATTGTACTAAAAGCAAAGAATTAGAAACCAACTTATTTCCAAAAGGCTTTGTTAGAGTCACTGACATTGTCTGTTTCTGGGAAGAGCATAAAAGCTTTGCCAAGGGCCAGCCGAGTGGCACGTTGGTTAAGAGCTGGCTTGGGACGCCAGAGTGCCCCAGTTCGGATCCCACATATGAGGGCCAGTGACACTGCCCTCCACAGCTAAGATGCTAAACAACAGCTCAACCTGGAGCTGGGCTGCCATGAGTCGCTGGCGACGGCATAGTCTGCAGCCCCTGCTGCAGTGGGTTGCCATGGGCTACCATGTGTAGCCAGCAGCCAGCGTGAGTGGCCAGCAGCCTCAGTGAGCAGCTGTCCAGAGGCCAGCGACTGATCTGCCTCACCCGGGAAGAGCGCAATGATGGTGCCAACTTGGGCCAGTGAAGCAATGTCCTCCACAACTAGACTGAAGAACAAAACGATAGCAACTTGTCTGTTCCCATCCCCCAATTCCCCAATTTAAATAAAAAAAATCTTTGCCAAGACTCATCCAATGTCTAGCCTTATGCCTGTAACTCTGACTTAAAGGCATTTATTTAATCTGATATACTCAGACAAGGAGGGGAAAACAGACTATTAAATTCAATACAAGTTTGTTAATGCAAGAATCTTTTTTCAATAGTTGTTTTCAGAAGTTACAGAGTTAACTCATTTAATTAGTAAAAAAACATCCAGCATGTAACCTAACTAGCAAAACCAACCCTTGTCAAACCAATCAGCCATATCAAAAAAAAAAATAGACTTCAAAATTTCACTTCCAATGAAAGTGTTAATACATATTTTTAGAGATATAATAATCACTGTGAAATAAATTAGGAATCCTATTGTGTAACCTACATTACTAAAAGCAGTCATTAAGACTAAAATTTGTCATGTTTAATATAATTGAATTTGTCCATATTCTAAACTGAAAGCTTATAAAACACCATTTTTATTTCTTAATTTGCAAGACTATTGTGTAAAATTAGGCACTATTTATGAAGTGAGGATTATGATATCTAGCACAGTATTCCTTTGGTAAATGTATGTGTGTATGTATTACACTCTGGTGTTCAGCTATGGTGTATAATTAAGAACCACGTATAAAATATAATAAATCCAGAATCAAAATTCCCTATGTATTTTGTCAAAGAAATGATGCATACTGCTAAAAATTACTTAGTCCAAAAATTAGCATACAGTTGTATTTTTTTCTAACAGGAAGTAGAAATTATTAAATATTTTATGGATGAAAAAGATTAGGCTGACTGAAATTGAAATAAATATAAAATTATTTGAGAAAATAAGTATAACTACCTTAGCAATTAATGAATTCCAGTCTTTAAGAAGTCACATAAAACATTCATTTACAGTTTTCATCCAGCATTTAAAAATTTTTCATATTGTCACAGTACTTTCCAGTTACATGTAAAAGCACCAACAACCTAACTTTTAATACGTTGGCTCTTCATTTCAAGCCAGTAACATGGGTTGAGGATGACAAGTGGCTCAAGGCAATAGAAGAGGTGAAGAGGCATTATTCCACTCTCCAATGTATCTGAATTCAGAACATGACAACACTCAACCAACAGTCAAACATCCTTAGCACCCTAGAACTTGTTACACCCGGGGAAAACGTACCATAGTAAGTTTTGGGTGAGGGATGTGCCTTTGTTGTATAGAGTGGAGGTAAAGTTATTATGATACAAAAAGAAAGGTGGCAAAAGAGAATCTACTTGAACATGCAGGAGAATTCTCAGCAGATTTATTTTAGGAAAAGCACATGTGGAAATTGAGAACCAAATAAAAACCATTTTCTTAACTTTCTTTGCAAACTCCCAAAGATATTCATAACCCACTTGGAAAACTGCCATCATAAGGTTTGTGCTATCTAGTTCTAGGCTGCTAGAAATAGAATTCTAGCTAATAATAAGAAAATGAACAAAAGGATGAGATATCTGGCAACGTTTTCGTCTTACCCTATGTCACAGAGATTTTGCACACTTCTGTCTTTATAATATTTCTATTAAAGAATAGAAGAAGTCTAACTATGTCACAAACAAAAAAGGAAAAGCTCTAATTGGGGGTCATTACTCCCAATCATCTCAGGTATAAAAGAGAGAGTCGCCACACCCTTGGGTATGCAGTAATCAATGTGTTCCACAGAGTTTGCCTCAAGACAGGGTGGGAGTAAAAGAGGCATTGGGGGCAGGCCTACTGGGCTGAGTAGGGGGAACATCTTCACTGTTCAATCATTCAAAATAACTCCAGGAAACATAAACTTGACCACTGTAGAGCTGAAAGACCAGTACAAGCAATATCTGTTTATTACTTAATAGTTTTACAGGAAAATACAAGGGACTTGACTGAAAAACTCTTTAAGCTGATGTCTGCTTCCTAGACTTCTGAGTATTTCACTAACTGTCATATAATGGGACTTACTGATTCATTTAGGACCTACAAATTAGAAAAGAATCCCTCTTAGGCTAATAATAATATAAATTATGTGATACATATTTGTATATTTTCAAAATTGTCATATATATGAAATACATAAATGAAAGAGAGTTTCAGTTTTTGAAACCTAAATACTTCTGAATACTTCATGTTTATTATGATTTAAAAAATGAAGAAAAAGAAAGAAGAAAAGTCTTTCTAAAGAAAGCCTAGTAGAAAAACTGCTTGAGTGTTTTAATTTACATTTTAAAAATTAATCTTGTAACATCTTATACAAAATTTTATAATTGGTTCTATAGTTAATTAAAATTTCATTAGTGAGCAGATATGAAAAGCACAGCTTATTTGAAGTATTTATTATTCCTTTTTGGGTTGCTAATGAATTAAAGCCTCAGGTGCATCTGTATTAAAGTCACCTTCCTCCTCATCTCTTTACACTCTCAGAAAGTAATATGTTGAAACCAAGAGGGCTTCATATATTTGGTGCTACAATTTTTCCTGCCTAACTTGGGAATGTAAATTTATTCTGTGGTACTTTCCAAAAAAGTAACTATTGTTTCAGCTAACATAGTCTTTTCCAGTCCAGTTACTTTAATAATTAAGATTCTATTTTAAGTTTATTTTTATTTAAGCATATTATAACTTTTGTCAACATTTTTCTCTCCATCAAAAGGTTGCTTTGAAGTCACATCAACATATTAGCTGTTCTAATCTGTAGACGCTTCATGAAATAAGATGCTATTTCACCCTCTGGAGTTTGATTCCTTAATCTACTTAAGAGAGATTAAAGAACCCCATCATTGATACACATATCCATCATTTTGAAGATGCTTGAGATATTTCTTAATTACAAATGGCCTACTATGAAATTCATTAAATTATCTACAAAGTAAAATGGATATGTACAGCTATTTTTATTAGTACTAAAACTTATTAAGATCTCTTTCTGTATTCAGAGTACCATGAAAAACATTCCTTAAAGCTTAAAATATTTTCTGTTATGAAAATTTCTCAATTTATTACAAGCCAATTAAAGAAAACTATTATAACTATGAACAGCACAGCAGACTCACTACTACAAATATGTATTTTCCCACTGCTATACCAAGATTAATTTTTCCCACCTAAAGTGGTAGTAAGGTGTTTTAATGAAGGGTACAAAGTTTTTGGAATTCTTCTCTTTCCATAAAAAACACCTGTGTGGGCCTCAAATCCTAAATTCACTTAAGGGACAGATACGAAGGACAGAAAGCGGGAGACTCTAAACCTGCTCAACCTCTGTATTAGGATTAACCACATGAAATTTCTGATACTCGACCTTTGTGGGGGCACAGAATTGGAGATGTCACACAGTTCAGCCTATAATATCAATGTTCATTTTTTACCCAGTTTTTCTGTGGTTTTAGACCGTTCTCCAGAGAAAAATTCTGTGGAAGTGATTACACTGCTACTCAAAAGACATGGCAGGGTCTATTGCCATATGAGGCAGAAACCTTATGGATAGGACTCTAGTACTTTGTCATTGATTCAACCACACAAGCTCTGTCTTGTTGTTGTTGGTTTGGTTTGGTTTGTTTTTTTTATATAATGGGGTTCCCAATAAACATTGTTCAACAAAAGAAAAGAGATCCACATTTCTAAAAAATAATAAAAAATAATTTTGAGGGCCGGCCGAGTGGCGCGATGGTTAAGAACTCGCTTGGGATGCCAGAGGGCCCCGGTTCGGATCCCACATATGAGGGCCAGTGACACTGCCCTCTACAGCTAAGATGCTGAACAACAGCTCAACCTGGAGCTGGGCTGCCATGAGTCGCCGGCGACGGCGTGGGCTGCAGTCCCTGTGGCAGTGGGTTGCCATGGGCTACCGTGTGTAGCCAGCAGCCAGCGTGAGCGGCCAGCAGCCGCAGTGAGCGGCCGTCCAGAAGCCGGCGACTGATCTGCCTCGCCAGAGAAGAGCGCAATGATGGTGCCAACTTGGGCCAGTGAAGCAACATCCTCCACAACTAGATTGAAGAACAAAACGACAGCAACTTGTCTGTTCCCCTTTCCCCAATTCCCCAGCACTGTTCCCATCCCCCCAATTCCCCAATAAAAATCTTTAAAAAATAATAATAATAATTTTGAAAAACCATGGACCCATTCCAGTACTACAAAAAGATAGTGAAAAAATAGTATTATAAAAATGCCAAGTTGATCTCATCCAATACTCTCAATTTATAGAAGACATGGAGGCCCTGAGACATGGCATGCTTTTGCCAGGGCCACAGTGCTACTCAATAGCAAAGCTACTACAGAACCCAACTCACTTCGCTTCAAGTCCAGCGTTCTTTCTCTTCCATATACCATATGATCATATAACTGCCCCATAATTACATAACCCAAGCTTCCATTCCCTAGGCTGTACCTCTCTAGTCCTTCACCTATCCTCATTTCTTCTACTGATATTTCAATTTTTCAAGTTTCCTCCTAATAAGTGGTGCCCAGAATAGAACATTATATAACCTGATATATTTTGACCACTGTCAACTGCAGTGGAACCATGCCCCCATTTATTTTAGGCACTACAGTTATCTTAGTACATTTCATTAGTCACTTTATGGTGGAAGATGAAAGGTCAGATTCTACTTTCAGGACTGTCCCCGAACTTCTGCCACTTTAAGAAATATTAAAGGAGCAAAGGCTATGAAATATCACCTCAGAGCCAGGAAAAGAAAACCATAATGAGAATGAAATGGAGCATTCTAGGTAGAGAAATGGGCTGTATCATCATAACAAAGCTCTTCTGGAACTCCTAGTTAGCTGTAGTAAAGCACAGTGGATCCATGCAGCTTGAAAGATAGAAGCAGAAGATCATTTCCTTAAAGGAAGAAAACACTCTTGTTTAGTACTTCTGAGAGTAACTCTTTATGGGGAAAAAAGGTACCATCTTTAGCTAAGCAGACTACTCTCAAATGGGGGAAAACAAGTCATAAACTGTTTCAAAGTCTATGAGATATGGAGATGGGAGAAGCCCTCTCACCACTCAAACTCACCTTCTGCATGAGTACATACTTTGTAAATTCTAAAGTCAAGATTTTCAAATGCAAATCAAGGCCAGATCTTACTATCTGCCCCAAAGAATGAAGGGGACTATTTTAAAACAAAATATTAGTGACTTCACATGTGATCATGCATCTCTATAAAAAAATTGGAGTAGGAAATATCCAATGCTAAAATTAAAAAATGAAGCAATCACAGAAAGTATCCAAACACAAATATTTGCTCTATATAGATTAAGACCTGGAAAACATAAACAATCTATCAATGATGTCAAAGTACACATCAGTTTTTAGCAAGGTACATTTCAATAAGAAATTTAAATTAAGTTATACACAATTTCCTCTGATGAGGTAGTCTGATGATACACAGTAGCCTCTCCTTATCCATAGGGGATACATTCCAAGAACCCCAGTGGACGCCTGAAACCCACATAGTACTGAACCCTATAAATGCTGGTTTTTTCCTATCCATACACACCTATGATAAAGTTTAATTTAAAATTAAGTACAGTAAGAGATTAACAATTAATACAATAGAATTATAATATACTGTAACAAATGTTATGTAAATGTGGTTGCTCTCAAAATATCATATTGTGCTATATTCACCTTTTCATTTAAAGGAAGCACTTGATGGCTTCTCTTTGGCATATTGAAACAGCCAGCATCAATATTCTTGCACTTTGGGGCCTTTATTAAGTAAAATAAGGGTTACTTGAACATATGCACTGCGATACCATGACAGTTGATCTGATAACCAAGACAGCTACTTGTGAGGAGCTGACTGAGCAGTCAGGGACCACAAGGCTGCAAGCTGGCAGGCTGGGAAGCCTTCATGTCTGGATGAGCAGCTCGGGGAATGTTTCACCCCCACTGTACCGCTGGAGAGCAAAGAGCAGCTGAAGCCACGGGCTGAAAGCAACTAAAACCGCAGACTGCATAACAGGATGTGATCCTGCAAACAGTTGAACTTGCTAAACATAACCTTTGCTAAGGGGAAATTGTTTCCCCATACCCCTTTGCAAAGAGGGAATTGCTCCCTCTATATAAGCTTGGTGTCAAAAATAAACTGGGCCACTGCCCGCCATCAGCAGACGGTGGACCTCCCGATCCTAACTTTGCTTCTGTGTCATTCCTTCTTAATCTCCCACCCAATCCACTCAGGCAACTTCGGTTGTTGAGCAGGTCTCCACAGCTATTAAAGTGACCCACAAGCAGGGAGCACCCAGAGCATGGAGACTCTGGACAAAGGGACGATTCACGTCCCAAGTGCAACAGAGAAGGACACAAGATTTCATCACGCTACTCAGAAGGGCACACAATTTAAAACTTACGAATTGGTTATTTCTGGAATTTTCCATTTAATGTTTCCAGACCATGGGTGACTGACGGTAACCAAAACCACAGAAAGCAAAACAGCAGATAACGGGGGACTACTGTATGTTTAAATATTTAACCATCTGAATTTCATGTTGTCAATTTGTGTAAAATTTGGTATCAAACGGATTTTTTTTCCCCTCCAATAGTATAAATGTCATTTGGGTGAATATCCTTGTGTATCCTATTAATCAATGGATGCTCTTTATTAAATCCTCACATATACTTGTGTCTATTTCCATCTTTCTGTTTTCCTTCCCTTAAATCATTATCACATGTTTTCAACTATGTCACTTTAGGATATTATCATAAGTCTTCTTAGTTAAAAAAATTTTGACCATTCTTACCTGGATATTTTCCTCTAATGTCAGAATTTTTGTCAAGTTTCCCTTAAAAAATAATTTTTCAATTTGATTGGGAGTCTGGTAAACCTAATATTGAATTTGGAGAAACTTAACAGTCATTCTGACATTTTTGAGCCCTTAAAATTTTTAAGACACTGAGCTAAAAGTTTTACAAAAATTTATAACTTAATCTACTCACAAGAAGCCTAGAGAGTATCATTAGTCTCCCTAATTTATAGATAGTGAAACTGAGTCTTGAAAACTTTAAGAGCTAGTAGGTGGACGAGCCAGAATGCAAGCCTGGGCAAGTTTGATTCCCAGCCCATGATATTAATCATCATAATATACTTTCTCATCAAATATTACAATGTGTCTCTCCATCCATTCAAGTATCCTTACATGTACAACACTAAAATGTTATAGTTTTCTTAATATTTCTTTACATTTTCTAAGCTAATTCCTAATATTATGATTTGTCCTGTTGCAATTGTGAATGAAAGTCCCCTGTTGTTTCATCAAAGTGGTCATTACGTTGTTAAAAATTATTGATTTTGTATAATTTTCTTGAACCTAGTTACTTTAGTGAGATTACTTAATTCCAGGATATCTACATTAAAAAATTATATCATCTGCAAATAATAATTTGTCTCATTCCTTCAAAAACATACTAGCTTTTATTGCTTCATGTCTAGTTACATTGACCTTCTAGAATATTATTAAATAATATAGTGTGAAAAATAATTTAATGGTAAGAAGAGGTCTTTTGTTTCACAATTAAGGATGATGTAGCTCTTAGTTTGAGACTTTTATTAGTTATTTTCTCAAGTAATAATTTTTTAAAATCATAAATACATTAGATTTTCTTAGATACCTTTTCAGTATAAGATTATTTTTTTCTTAATTAATCTATAGATATAAAATAAATGTATTAATATCAAACCAATCTTGCATTTTTTTTTTCTTTTTTTAGCTGAGCCATCCTGCTACCTGTAGGCAGCTCAGCGGCTGCTCAGCTCGGGTCAGGACTCGAACCGCTGTTGCTCAGAGCTTAAACTCTTGAGTGAGCTCTTAACCAACTGAGCCACTCAGCCAGCTAATCTTGCATTTTTTAATACAAACTAGTCATGGTGGAGTGTTTTCCACCACGGTGGAGTGTATCAATTTATTAATGTTTCCTTTAGAATTTTCATTTTAAAGAAAGGTGAGTTTAATTTGTAATTCTGTAAAACACTATCTTTTTCAGGTTTTGGTATCATCCATGATATTTTATTAAATGATTTGTTTGTTGTATCAATATGAATACCAGAAAGAAACAAATATCACATAGTTAAATTAAGATAATTGCAAAGGTTAACAGAGTTATGATGCACAGAGAGGTGTGCAGGAAGTAGAGAGAAACCAGGAGCTATACTGCAGAAACTTAGAGCTGCTAACACACCTAGATCTGAAGAAAAACACACCTAGATCCTGGGAGGAGTAGTTACCAACACCTGGAATGAGGGAATACCTTGGGAATGGTCACCTGGAGAAAACCTGTGATCCTCAGTTGGGGTTTCAAACAGGTAAGTCCTCAGGAAGGGAGTTAAAAGAAATAATATTTCCCCCTTCCTTTCCTCCCTCCTGCTGGGTTTCCCACTTGGTTAGTCAGTTCCAAAGCAGAGAACAAGGAATCTTTGATGTACTGCCTCTGATGCAGAGGGCAGGGTGGAGCAAGGGAGTGGATGGAAGGGCACAGGAAGGACACGCAGCACACATGGGTTTCAGTGCTCTGGAGCAAAGATAGACTGTTGAAATGAGCTACTCCTTCAAAATATAAATGAACGATTTTCAAAGACTTTGTGACTCGGGAACATATATTTTTAAGATAATTGGCCTGTTTTTAAATTTCTTTCCTAACAATTACATTAGAAAGGTTTTCTACATCTTAAGTAAACTTTAATACTTTTTCTTCAGTAAGTTATTCCTGTCATTGAAATATTCAAGTTGTGTGCTTTAATAAGCATAAAAAATCTTATGATTTGTATCTACTTTTCATTTATTGTTAAATCTCTCATTTTGAGCTGAGCTTATATATTCTTTTTTATATTTTTCATTGATTTGGCTTATTTTTAAAAACTTGTTCTTGTATATATTTATCAATATGATTGTGACTTCTATTTTAAGTCTATCTTATTTTTAACTATTTATCTCTTACTTTTTATTTTCTAACATATAATATATAATCTCTTTCCACTGGATTCCTTAAATTTATCTTTTTCTTTTATTTCTATTTTTTTTAGTTGAATTCTTGATTCATTTTTTGTTTTTAATTTTTTGAAATATGTGAAAGTGTTTACTTCTGAGTATATGGTTGGCCAAATTACCTAAATCTTGATATAATTTTTTTTTTCTTTACTACTGTAGAATTTTTATTTCCTCTGTGATCCTATAGTAATTTGTGTGGATGTTTTAAATATCCAAGTGATTGAAGAATTGTTTTATTAAAATTGTGTTATTAATTCAAGTTTTATTTTAGATAACAAGAATATGGTCTATATGGTCCCTACATTCCAGAAGGCAACCATTACACTGCATTTAATACTTATCATTTCTACTTTAAAATATTTTATGGTGTACATTCTGTGTGTCCATTAACAGAAATATACTGCTATACGTTTGTAAATTTATATAGATGGTACCATACTGTATCCTTCTAGAACTTGTTCTTTTTTAGGTAAATTTTTAGATCCATCCATGGCTGCATATAATCAATCATAGGTTATTGATTCGAACTGCTATAGAACTTTATACTGCATGTATAAACCACAGCTCATGCATCTGTTCTCCTGTAGATGAACAGTTAAGTTCTTTCCAGTCTTCTGCGAGTATGAACAGTATTATAACAAACATTCTTGTATGGGTCTCCTTGTGCACATGAGGAAGAATTTTTACAGGGTACTTAGGATTGAAACTGCCCAACGTTAGGTTATGCACATCTTCAATTTGGCAAACTACTGCAAATTATGTTCCAAATTGATTATAACAATTTCTGTATATTTTATACTTTTGAAATGTATTGAGGTTTATTTTGGCCTAGTTAAGATTTTATGTTAATAAATGCCCCTTTAACACTTGAAAAATAAAAAAGATTTTCTGTTTGTAGATTATAAAGTCATATACCAACCTATGAATTCAAAATTATTAATCAGATTATTCAAGGATTATCTATGTTTTCTGTCTTCTTGCTCTAGCATAGATATATGACAGAGTGTTAAAATCTCCCACAATACTTTTTGTGCATTTCATTTTATGTTTCTAACAGATCTTGATTTACAAATTGTAAAATTTTACTATTTCAAGATTTGTTTGTTTCAATTATTTTTGTAGCTTTCAACATTTTGAAACAACTGTCTTGTTCAAAGTGTTTATTTCCATCTTTATTTCTACCTATTTGGTATGAATAATGCCATCCTTGCTTTTAAAAAAAATTTTTTAAATGTTCCTATATATTTGATCTTGTTTCTTTTTATAATGGTATACTCTTGTGTAAAGCCTGTCCCTTAGTTAAAAAAAAAAAGCCATTAGATGGAATTCATTTGTTAATATGGAGATTTAACGCATTTAATTAAATATTGTAACTGTTAGGTTTGCTTTGGCTTCCTACACTTATTTCATGCATTCTATTCATGATTTTCTTCATTATTCTGCTATTACAGTTTTAAGAAATTCAAAAGAGAAAGAATCAAGCTTGTACCTACTAGTGAATACCATAATTTAACCTATGTTAAATGAACTACCACATTCAATAACAGAGCAATATTATTTTACTTCCTTTTTAGAAAAGTAGGGGACCCTACTCTTGATGTACATGTATCTTTCCAATCCTTGTAGATTTAACGTGATAATAATAATGACAATAAGAATAATAATTAAATTTATTGAGTGCTTACTATGTTCCAGTCATTGTTTTAAGCACCTTTTATATTAATTCATGTCACCTTCACTACAACCCTACAAGTATTATTCCTGTCCCCAACTACCAATACAAATATTAAGCTGGTGAGAGTTTAACTTGCCAATGGTCATCCAATCTTTACGTGGTGGAGCTGGACTCTGAACCCAGGAACTCTACTACTACGCTAAACTACTTTGTGTCATTACTACATTAAAACACTTTCTCTGAAATTTAATAACATATTCTTTGGTTTTATTGTATAGACTATAACTTTAAAACACTGTGTTTGATTTTTAATGTATTTAAATAATTAGGAAAACCTTGGTCTAACACCTCCTTCATGTTTTTATTCAAATGTCTTCTTAGCCCCAACAATTATATTTAAAATTACAATACTTCATATGCTCCTGTTCTATCCCACTTCCTGATTTAGTTTTTTCATTATACTTATCACCACCCAGCAGAACATGTATTACATTTATTTATTTTGCTTCTTTGTCTCTCTCCTCCATTAGAATGTAAACTCTATAGCGAAGATCTGTGTATAGCTATCTCCCCAGCACCTAGAGTAGTAATTAAGACATAATAATTATTCAGTACATATTAGTAGAGTGAATAAGTAAATGAAAAAATCATTTGACTTCAGCAGTCACTACTAGTTCTTTCCAATTGCTATTTCATCATTGCTGAGCTCTTGTCTTTGACTCATTTTTCATTTTTTCATGCATATCTGAGGAGAACTTCCTGTGTCCTCACCCATGAATAAAAACTTGCCTGCTATTTAATTCAAAAAATTTTCCCCCAGAATTCTGTAAGTTTCCTCCATTATCTAATAATAGTCACTGGCACAAAAATATTCCTGAGAACAATTTGATTTTTATCTCCTTATATGTAATCTGAGATTTTTCTTTTATTTATTTCAATGGAAAGTTTAGAGATAGGGATGTATACTCTAATATCAATATCTTACTTTGAAATTTCTCAAAAACAGTATGAAATAAAATGCAATTTGAAAAGTTTAATGTCCATTGAGATATCATGTAAATGAAAAAAGAAAGCAAAGAATGACATCATTAAATTTTTAATTATAAACAGATAATGAATAATGCAATTGAATGAAGTAAAAAATTATTAAAGAAGCTAAATATTTCTGTAAAATGAAAGTGGTCTTAATTAAATTTTTAAAAAATTAACAAGCTGTTGCTTGTTACACCTACATCCAAAAAATATTTGCAACCTAAAAGTTAAGGCTTAGTCTCTGTATCACTCCTTTGTGACTACAGGTCAATTTATTATCATTTTATCCACACAGGTGTTACAATGGAACAGTAATTGAGAGAAAGACAACAAAAGACATGGATAAACTTTGTATCAGGTGCCTATAGTGGCAAAGATATTGAAACTTGCACTCTCTCAGCTGCAAGTACAGTTTCCTGAATGTATTAGTTTCTTCTTGCTGCTGTAAAAAAAAAGACCACAAACTTAGTGCCTTAAGGAGAACTGACTCTGGGTAGTAAATACACAGTGTGATATATAGATGATGTATTACAGAATGGTACACCTGAAACCTATATAACTTTACTAATTGTTGTCACCCCAACAAGCTTTAATTAAAAAAAGAAAAATGATATACATTGATTATCTTACAGTCTTGGAAGTCAGAAGTCTAAAATGGGTTTGCAGGGCTGTGTTCCTTCTAGAGTCTCTATGGAGGAACCTATTTCCTGGCCTTTCCCAGTTTCTAGAGGCCGCCTATGCTGTTTGGATCATGGCTCCACACACGGCTCCATCATCACATCTCTTTCTATGGCTCCGACTCTATGGTCTCTTTTAAAGACCCTTCCCTCTTCTTGGGCCCACCAGGATAATCCAGGATAATGTCTCCATTTTAAGATATTTAGTCACATCTGCAAAGTCCTTTTTGTCATATAAGGAAACAGACCCACAGGTTTTGGGGATTAGGACATACACCTTCTGTCCCATTTAAGATTGGAGACAATACACTATGTTTGTGATAATAATCTAGCAGAAAGGAAAAAGTGATAATGCCAGAGAAAGAGGATACAATAACAAAAGCCTTAAGAAATGGGAAGAAATAACATCCAAAGGTACTTCTCCCATTTTAGGAGTACTTGGCACATTTTAGGGGCTTGGTAGATGTCTGTAGACACTCTAAATACTTGCTATCCTGAAGCTAAAGGGTTTATTTGGAAGACACCAAAAGGTAGAAACTTGTGCTGCATTTCAATATTCAGAGCAAAATTAGACAAAAACTGTTATCCAATAATAAAGAAATGTAAAATACTACTTAAAAATCTTATTTAAAAGAGAAATAGGTTATCAAAATATTTGAATAAAAATATAAATAAGACCTATCAAAATTCATAAAATGTTGCCAAAGTAATATTTAAAATAAAATATATTTTTGTGAACATATATGTTAACAGACACCATCCTAAGACTTGGGAAAGAAACAAATTATTAAGCCAAATAAAGTTGGAAAAGAGAAATGATGCAACTAAGAGCAGAAACAAGAATGTTTAAGAAAGAGAGACAAAAATTCAGTAAAAATTGATCACCAGAAACAATAATTAAATAGGAGAAAGGGATTAAAGCAGCTGGCTTCAATTCATTCACTCCCTTCATGGGGTGGACGGACCATCCTGGCAGAAGGCAAATGACTTCCTTGTCAACAGAACCTCCAGGTAAACAGATTGGGCATATCTGTTAGGAAAAAGAGAACTTATTTCTGAAAAGCCTTCAATAGGAAGTCTCTGGTTAAAGATTACCTATTGTAAATAGAATGTCACATGAGCTATTCACCCAGTATATAAAACAGACATATTTCATTATTGAAATGCTCTCACTGTGTGCAGTCCTGCCATCAGCATCACAAACAGACCTATGTATTCCAGGTCTAAGGAGCATATTCAACACATAAAGAACTTTTCTCCTTTGCATCTGAACCTTTTGACTGCCTATGGCCTTGGCCTTATTTAGTAAAGTCTGGTACTAGGTAAGATTTATGTTCCATGTGTGTCTAGTTTTTCAATCCAATACTGTGTGTTGGTAGTTTATTAACCAACAGAAAAACCCAACATCACTGATAAATAATGGACTCAACTTTTTAAAATTTAGTAAATTATATTTTAAAAGAATGCTTAAATATTCTCAAATATTCTCAATTATAGCATTCATTCAACTGGAGAACAAAGAAGCATTGATAACTATTTACAAAAATAGAATATATTCATACAAATGTAACAATAAACCTCACATTAATAAAACTCAACAAGATAAAAAAGAAAGTCACTACATAATAAGAATATTCCATTGTCACATATTCTTGCAGACCTTTGTAAAGACATTAAAGAATAATAGATAGTATAATAACTATCCAGAAGTATTTAAAAGTAAAACATAGCAAAAACATATCTATAATGCAAAAACTATTTTAATTCCAAAATTTAGAAAGAAAATACCATAAAAGATGAAGATAGGCCAACCTCAATTGTGAAAAGATATACAAATATCCAAATATTATAAAAACTGCTAGCAATTTATCCTAGGATTTCAAATTGATATAGCACAAAGAAAATAATCAATGTGTCTCATCACAGTAACAAGGAGAAGAAAAAAATCTAAAATCTTCTAAGTTTCTCAGCAAGTGCCAGAAACACATTTGACAAAATCCAATATTTGTTTCAAATTTCAAGTCTAAATCTAAAGTCACTGAGAATTTCTTAACTGACTGTCAAAGAGCACGCCTATTTCAAGCCATGTGTTGATATATTTAACATACATTAATTGGAGTCATTCCCTTCAAGAAGAAAAAGAAGACAATGAGTCGCCCCCTTTTAGCATTTCTATATATATTATTATAATAATACTTGCAATTCGTGTATTAATATTATTGGCAATTACTATTCCACGAAAAAAGAAGTAGGAGTATAAACACAAGAATGAAGATCTAAATGAAACATATTTTCAGATGGCACAAATATGTATCTGAAAAGCCAAAAGGAAAATGATTGAAACTATTACTAGAGACAATAGTCCAGCAAGACTCCAGTCTGTAAAATAAAGCCACCAAACTTAATTACATCTCTTTATAAAAATGATAGCTGACTAGAATAATTCAGAAACAGAATTAATTTCACTGATAATAGAGGTCAACATATTTAAATGCTAGAATATTCATTTAATTTAGGTTATAACAGCTTGGGTTTTTTTAATACCATAACAGAAAGAGACATGAATAGGTGTAGTAATTGATTAGAATTCTGGTTGGGAATGTTAAAATGTAGAAAAGATGTCAATACTTCCACAGTTGTCATATATAATAAATTAATGGTAACATTAATAGCATTTATTGCTTACCATATTGCAGTTATTACAGAAAGGGCTTTAGCTGCATTTTCTGCTTAATCATTAATCCTATGAGTTAAATTCTATTCTAATCTCTCTAAAGACCAGGAAATCGAGGATAAGGGGAGTCAAGTATTTATCTATTATACAAACAATAGGTAGTAAGTGACAAAGGTTAGACTCAAATGACTACACAGGAAAACTTCATACAAACTGAAAAATTGTTAGTGAATCTTATTGAAAAGAACAGGCAAAAAACAGTAGCACATTTTTCCCCTTAAGGAGATAACAATAATGAACTTACCAGATTTTTAAAAGCCTCAAAGTGATAATTATAGATTTGTATTTTTTATTGCCAGCTACAAATGGTATGTTTTTGGTTAAAAATTAAAATATAGAAGTAACTTGTTAGTGTATAATCAAAATATGGGATTCTGCCAAGTATCTAAACAGCTCTAGGCACTGAGCCCGGTTCAGACCATATTGCCCAGGATTTCCAGCTGGCAGATAAGCTGGGCCTCACAGGTGTGCCCACAGGGCAGAACACAGGTCCAGGGAAGAAGGCAGGACCAGACCCAGCTGTGAGCTGCTCTCTGCGGGGCACCCGGCCTCATACACTAGGCACAGAAGGAGGCCTCAAGAGTATATTCCCAACCTCCAGGACTCTACCAAAACTTCGCTGCTTGCCTGGTGTTTCATTAAAATGAATAATAATTTCCCGTGTTCTTTTCTTTCTATTCTGTAGGCTCTATTTCATCTCACGGATCTAAAAAGCAACATGATTCCCATTATTCCCGTGTATCCTGGCTTACGTTGATTTTCCCCTATTTTATGATCTAATTTTCATTGCATAAGGTGCTCATTTATACTTCCTTAAATCACTTGATTTCTTTTAAAATTTCACTTCCTCTATAATTTTTAATTAAATGTATTTTGATTTTCTTTTCTTAACCTAATTTTTCTTTGCAGGCATTCATCTTACTTGTTACAGCAATCTTAACATTTTAACTCTCTAATATTAGTCTGCTTTTTATTCCTAGCTTTTTGAAATTTCATATTATTTAAAATTCTTTTATTTCATTTTTTTCAAATGATTCTTTACCTTTTGGTTGTAATGTAATGTAATGTAACCATCATTTTTGGTGTTATGTGTTTCTAACAGTTCTTGATTTTTCTTGCTTTTATTATTTTATATATAAGCATTTTCCCACTTACACATGAATTACTTTTCCCCTCATGATATGGTTTCATGATGGCTGACAAGAGTCACAATCAAGAGAGTAGGAAGAGAGAGGGCAGTCCACAGTAACAAGAAAAGCTACAGGCTCTTTCCTCATTGCCCCTCTCCCACCGCACCTCAGTGTGCAGCTTTCTGGCTTTGCCCAACCCCCACACCAAACCTTAACCTTGGGCAGCTCACAGGTTAATAATAATCTTAGCCAGGAGGATAAAAAATCCTCCCATGCATACATCACACTTGCTCTCTTACGATCACTGAGATTTCCTTAAATGTATGTATCATTCATTATTTTTATCAGAAACTATGTATTCTAAAATCCATGGTGGCTAACATTTATAGATTTAGAGCAAGCCACACCACATTTCCTGGCACGGGATAGGCAGGCCATTAGCTCAGAGGTCACACCCTTATAGTGGTGATCTGACTGTGGTAGAAGAATCAGGTAATGTTGAACTTTTGGCCAGAATTCACAGAGGAATGTTAACATTGTGAGCCCACGGCCTTGTTTCTAGCACTTCCTACCTCTCATATTTATTTTTTTTATTATTACTGAGATACAATGGACATAAACACTATGTTAGTTTCAGGTGGACAACATAATGACTTGATATTTGTATATGTTGCAAAACAATCACCTCAGTAAGTCTAGTTAACATCCATCACCACAGGCAATTACAATTTTTTTTTTCTGGTGATGAGAACTTTTAAGATCTACCCTCTTGTCCTATTTCTATCTTTAGTTTTTCTACCTCCTTTTTCCACTTGGCTCTAGGATTCTCCTGGTACATGGGCCTACTCTCAACCTTCCCTCATAATGGGGAAGACAAATTGATGTTGGCTGGACTAGAAGTTTCTCCTAAGAGAGCTTCAATTCAGACAGCAAGTTTCTGCTAATCCCTCTTATTATCACTCAAACCCCTTCCTCGAAGCCTTTCTAGATTACCAAAATCCTAATGAAAGGGAAGCCTGTTGAACTCTTTGCTGTGAGTCCTGTATACAGGTAGCATTAACAGCACTCTGATTCTTTGACTTACCAAGTTGAACAGGATATCATTTTGGATTGATTAGAATTCCAAAGGCTAACAAAATCAATCTTCAGAACTCGGGTCGCAGAGTTGGTTCTCCCAATGCCAAGCTGTTTTTACCCTTCTGTTTGTTCCTCTAAGAGGACCCAACTGAATGGAATCTCTCACCTCTGATGGAATTATCTGATTTTGTATGACCTGTATAAGTGATTTAAGGTTCTGGCTATCTATCACTATAACAATTACCTCCAAAACAAATTGTAGAAGCTTCAAACAATAACCAATTTATTATGTTTTATGATTCTTCAAGTCAGGACTTCAGGCAGGCTTCACTGGTGATTCTTCTGCTTGACATGGCATTGACTGAGGTTGTCTGATGGTGTTCAGCTGTGCCAGGGAGTCCAATACAGCTTCTCTTAGCATCAGGAATGTTAGCAAACATAACTAGAAGGATGAACTCAGCGGGTGCTGTCAACCAGAGCACCTACACATAGGCTCTCCAGCATGAACATCTCAGGATGGTCCTAAGTCTTCCATGGAGGCTCAGGGCTCTCAGAAGAGAGCGTTCTCAGAGAAAGAGAGTGGACGCTGCCATTTTCTTAAGGCCTTGGTTTGGACACTGGCAAGCGTCAGTTCTGCCATATTCTATCGGTCAAAGCAGCCACAGTTCCCACTCAGACTCAAGTGGAGGGGAAAATAGGCTTGTAGACCTCCTACTATAGGGAGCACAATTGACTGAGGAGCCCAGATACTGCACTTTGAAGTAAGTATATCCCCGACAGTGACTGAATATGTTGGGCATAAGGCTGACCCATTCCTGGAAGATAGAAGACTCCTCTGTCACTCAACTTTGGCCCAAGGGCTCTCCAACAGCTCTGCGGAAACTTCTTTAGGTACACAGCAACCTGGGATGCTTTTACCCTTCCCTGCCTCTCTCCTTCACTCAGAGTCAGACTTGCATTGCTGTCTGATGCCTCTCCCAACTATTCCTGTCTCCCTCCCCGTTTTATTTCACACAGGCATTGCCTTTAATAACATCCTTGCACATTTAATGCTATCCTGGTATCTAGTTCTCAAAGAACTCATACTAACATACAATTTACCTCTCAGTGGGAGGAGGGTTAAAGAATGTGTGGCTATCTTCAATCACATCATTTCCTTTTCCATGCTTTGCCCCCGGAACCTTCTCAAAGTATCTGATTTCACCCAGAGTACATCACCTCTGGCCTGGAGATCCTGCCCCACTCCCACTCCGAGCCACAGCTCACTGAACCCCAGCTGGACTCTGGATTCTGGCAGCCCAAGGCTGGGCTGAAGCAATCACAGTGTCTCTCTTAGGAATGTGAATTCTTAGGAGACCCCAATCAGTTAGCAGTCAGAAGATGTGTTATCAGCATGGCAGAGAGGACTCATGCTTTTACAGGCCAAGGAACACCCAGAAGCCAGAGCCAGCACCATAATAAGCCAAAGCCATGGAGTGGCCAAAACCAAAAGCCTTACAGAAGCAGGTTTAGAGGGAAGAAAATAGAACTCACATGCAGAAAGGAACAGAGAAGGAAGGCACCACACAACCTTTGAGGCAAAATGATAGAAACATTCCAGAGCTGCCCAGTTTCTGTGAGGCCCAGGTGGACATTGTACAAAGGAGTTCTGTGAAAATCCATTAAATTTTGTTTCACCAAAATTCATGTTGAAATCCTAAGCCCCAGCACCTCAGTATGTGACCTGGAAGTAGGGTCATTGTAGATATCATTGGTTAAGATGAGGTCATACTAAAGTAGGGCGGGTCCCTATTCTAATGTAACTGTGTCCTTACAAAAGGGGAAAATTTGGACATAGACACAGACAGACACAAATACCCACACGCGCACACGCACACACACACTCACACACACACACACACACACACACACACACACACACACACACAGAACACCATGTGAAGATAAAGGCAGATAGGAGCCATGCTTCTCTAGGCCAAGGAACACCAAAGGTTGCCAGCATACCACCAGAAGCTATGCAAGAGGCATGAAATTGATTCCCTTACAGCCTTTAGAAGGAACCAGCCATCCCAATACTTGGATCTCGTGGCTTTCAAGCCTCCAGAACAGTGTGACAATAAATTCTTGTTGTTTAAGCCATTCAGTGCATGGTACTTTGTTATGGCAGCCCTCACAAACTTAACAGAACCCCTATAACGTCACAAGAAACCCCATTTCCATTTGAGCTAATTTGAGTGGGTTTTTGTTCCTTGCAAAGAAAAAAAGTAGATACAAATCAAAAAGTCTGACTTATATCACCTTTGCTGTGAGCAGAGCAGAGTCAGGACTCTTTTCGGAAAATTATTCTGAATCTCCTCCAGGCCAAAGATAAATCAATGAGCAAAGTTTAAAAGTTCTCTTCTAAAGAGTATAGTCAAAATAGTTTTAGCCTAAAAAACTTTGAAGGCCAATAAAACCAGAATCCTACCTTGACAGAACAAACTCAATCAAAGCAACCTCAGAGCATATGCTTAGCTTGGAGTGATGCGGTGTCCTCATATTCCTTCCAGGATAAACTAGTAGCAAAAACTATAACAGAGGAACCACTCATTTTTTATATTTTGCTATTCATTGCCCACTTAAAAATTAGAGAATTGGTACCAAAAAAAATTGTAACGTAAGGATAAAAATTTTGAATTTTAGAAATGAGGATTGGAAGTCCTTTTCTAGCAGTTATTAACTAGAAAGATTATGCAGCAGTACATTAAACAAAAATTATCGCTTTTGTCTGTCATAGCAAGCATATGCATCCAGCTCATCCAAAAGTGGCATGAGAAGATGGAAATATAAATTTCACACAGGAAGGGGGCAGAGAAGCATGAGGAGCAGGTAAGACATAATAACCACATGGTAGCAATTTCTAACTCCTCTATCTGGCAGTAGCCATTAACCACTCTAAATCCCACAGAAGTCTAATGACTCTGAATGAGTATTCACAGAAGCCACAAATTATCTAATATTGTCCTTGATTTACTAGGTGTGGAGTAGCATATATAAAACCTGACTGTTCCATAAAATATTGTCCTGAGAATCCCAGACTTTTAAGAGAGTAGCAGATTCGGAAAGAATATACAACAAATGAAGAAAGCTATATTTTGGAGAAACTAGCAAATTGCCTTTGTAAAAATATTACAAACCACTCTAAAGTCTGGTTTCAGTAGGAGATTTACTTTTTACTTCAAATATACTGATTGGGTTTCAAAAGATAAGCCTTCCTGGGTAATGGCCTTTGTAATAGAATTTAATATCGTATGTTTGCTGAAGATCAGGAATTTACAAAACTCATCTCTTTACATAAACAATTATAAGCCCTTTGTTTTTGTTTCTAGGAAGAAAAAATTCTTTGACTAATTACTAATTACACAGATATCTATAAATCTCGGGGAACTATCCCAAGTTCCATGACTTCCTAAATAGGGTTTGTTTCCCCAAGCTCACGTCACTAAATTGGCTATTTTATGGAGACTTGCCATCTTAATATTGTGTCTTCTAATCCATGAACATGATGTTCCTCTCCAATTTAATCTATCTTCTTCAATGTCACTCAAACAATGTTTTGTCGTTTTCTGTGTTTAAGTTTTGCAAATCTCTTGTTAAATTTATCCACAAATATTTTGGTTTTGTTATGAATTATATTTTTTATTTTCCAATTGTTTGTTGCTAGTATATACAAATAAGTGCATTTACCTACATCGACCTAGTAAACTACAGCTTTGCTAATGAAGTCACTTATTCGTTCTAGTAGTTATTTGTTGGATTCCTTAAGGTCTTCTCCATTAAAAAACATCATCTGAGAATAAACAATTTTTGATTCTATGTTTCTAATCTTGAATCTTTTATTTCCTTTTCTTGCGTTATTGTCCTAGTTAGGCTTTCCAATACAATGTTTAAAAGAAATAATTTGAGCAGATATATTTTCCTTGTTCCTGATCTTGGGGAGGAGGGGAAGCATTCAGTCTTTCACAATTAAATATGCTTGCTGTAGATTTCTCACACATATCCAATTGATGTTTTTAAGATAAAAACTAGATTAAGTCACTCATTTGCCCCAAATCTTCCAATGGGTTCCCAGGCCATTTAAAATAACTACCTAAGCCCTTAAAATGCCCTGCATAATTTAGCATTCTGTTATCCTCTGAACTCATACCCCACCATTCTTCCCTATATCAGTCAGCCACGCTGGCCTTTTGCTTCAAACACTACATACATGCCTCCCACCCCACCCAGTGCCTGCGCACTTGTTCCTGCGGCCCAACTGCTCTTCCCTGAGAGGACCACAGGGCTCGCTCCATTCTGCTCTCTACTCAGGTTCCACCATATTTGTGAGGCCCTTCTTGTCCACTTTGTATAAAATAAAAACCCCATCCCCACCTTGCGTAGTATTCCCTGCCCACCTATCCTGTTTTTTTTTTAATTAAAGTTTATTGGGTGACAATTATTAGTAAAGTTACATATGTTTCAGGTGTACAATTCTGTAATACATCATCTGTATATCACATTGTGTGTTCACCTCCCAGAGTCAGTTCTCCTTCCATCACCATATATTTGACCCCTTTTAACCCTAATAGGTTAAGATTCAGTGCTCCCACCTTTCCTGCTTTATTTTCCCCATAGAATTTATCACCATATAACATATGATATACTTCTTTCCTTATTTATTTATATGTCCTATACCCTTACTATGTAAGATCCTTGAGAGTGGAAACTTTCTGTGACAGAACTGAGCACATTGTTGGTGTTTACAATGTATGCATTGAATGAAAAAAATAAACATCTAGTTTATGTTTGAGTGTAAATGAGGCTTGCCCTGATTGTTACTGTTTGACAGAGAAAATGAGAAGCAAAATTGCCATCATCAAAGACTGCGAAAAGTACTTAAAATCTTATGTAATTTAAATTATACTACAACCTTCTTAATATTCTAGTATAATGATCTCGGTTTGGCAATTAAAATATGAATGAGATTAGATTCTTGGATATAATCACTCATGGCATGATTGTCATAAGTAAGCGCAAGGAAAAATTCCCAATTGGAATCTTAGAGACCTATTTTTCTCAAGTTAATAATCCAAGGATTACTGCCTTGAACTTTGTCAATCCCAAATCTTTTCTAGTTGATCACAGACAATGCTGTTTTTAAAGTACAGTTGATTGAAAAGCTTACATTAAATAAAGATGTTTTGATTCTTTATTCGATTCTCCCTGCAGAGCTATCTATGGCCCAGTCTAGTAAATACTTACCAATTTATTTAATCCTATAAATTCTAGTATTCTGGCCTCATCTGTATGGATCTAGAGCAGTGGTTCTGAACCTTCCTAATGCCGCGACACCTTAATACAGTTCCTCATGTTGTGGTGACCCCCAACCATAAAATTATTTT
>NW_017731904.1:36400-49755 GCF_001890085.2 Hipposideros armiger | reverse complement strand
TAACGTAAGTATCTTTTTGTTTTCCAATGGTTTTAGGCAACCCCTGTGAAAGGGTTGTTTGACCCCCACAGGGGTCGCGACCCACAGGTTGAGGACCGCTGATCTAGAGGGTACTTTATCCTAATTTTTAAAAAAGGTGACCAATCTGCCAAAATTACAATGCTACTAGCTTATTAGTTCATTGAAAATGACTTCTAAACTCAGTTAGGGGTTTGTAGAGGATGTTATGAAGACTCCCAAAACGTTGGAAATACAAAAACATATTACTCCAGGAAGGAAATGTACTTATAAAAGGGGATTTGTCAGCCATGGAAGCAAAGAAAAAGGAAGGTTACAACAGTCAACATTACACTCCTCCCAAAAGAAACCTCTGGCTCAGTGACTGAATCCATCTTGTTCTAGAGACATATATAATTCACTCATTGTGGAAACAAATTATGAAGCAATCTTAGACAGATATTACTAAATATTGAGTGTATGCTATTACTGCTTTCTGATTACAATGGAGTGCAAGAAAGAGTAAACTAGCTAGAGAATAAAAGTGGTCTTGTCACTTGGTAGAGTTTCCCTCTTTCTTTCCTTTTTCTTTTCTTACATAAATTTTATAGGATTTTACTCTCATGGCCATATCATGGGAGGCTAGGTCCAGACAAGTTTCACCTGTATCCTCAAATGCATACTCTGAACAGTCCTAGATTTCTTATGCCATTGCAGCTTTATAGTGATCTTAGGGCTCATAAAAATGTGACATAGTGTCATGTGTAATGTCATTTAAGTAACTTATAAGACCCTTCCTCTGGAAAGTAGCGATCTGCTCATGAATCCATGGCCACAATCCTGGTACTGGTTACTGAATGGCTAAAGTCTCAGAGAAAATGGCCCTTTTTTCAAGAGAGACTTCACAATCAATGCACAAGTCAAAAGTAGTTAAGTTGACATATTCTCTGTTTAAAATCATCTTTATTTAAAACAACAATTTATTAATTGCTTTTGGTTACCAGCCTCCGCACTTAGATTAATTTTCCCATTCTGCATGGTATATCATCTCACAGAAAGGATTATAATTGTGTTGCATCTGCTGATCATAGCAATAAAACACACAGTAAATTGCCACAACTGTTCTCCTCCAGGAAAGTAGAGTGTGTTCACCAGAAACTATATCATGTAGAACATTTCTTATTATTCTCTTGAATAATTGGATGAGGAGATATCAATATTTAATTCATTATGCAGAATTTAATATATGTCACAACAATTATGATGTGTAGCCCCAAACTGAAAACAGCACGGAAACACATGCTATCCTCATCCCACAATGATTAAGAAAAAATATTTTCTATTTAGACGTATATGAACAGTAGCTACCAGCATGATACTCAAACCATCCTCGGGGAATATCCTCTCACATTCCTTCAGGAGAAAATGTATCTGAGAAAACTGAAATATCAGCTAATTATAAAACAATTCTTAGCTAGCTCTAGGCACTAATCTTAATGCAAAATACAAACTTCAGTCACTTATTTATGTATGATTGAAGTTTTGTCTCATGCTGATTTTATTTTAACGCAAATAATTCCCATAAAGAATGAAAACGCAGCCATAAGCCCCTTTGAGGATAATTTGAAAATAGATAACTTAGTAGCAGGAAGAAAAATATAATTTACATGTAAACATTCTTTGAACACTTCTTCATAATCAAACTTTTCTTTAGTAGGAAAAGTAATACTCCAATCATAACTGAACTGTTGAACATTATTTTTTCTAAATGCAAAATAAATATGGATGTATTATTTCTCAATCATAGAAACTGACAGCTCTTTTATTTTTATTCATTTATTTATATTCATCCCACTTTATCTGATTCCACAATGTTAAAGTAAATGAAACTACCATCGTAATATAATTTCAGACTATGAGCGTATTTTAGGTTCTATGTTTGATAATGTCTATGTTTATTAAACAAAATGAATCTAACAATCTTAAGTACATCAAAGCTAAATAAAGTTCAAATTATGTTCTAAGTCTTAGAATATAATGGGTAAAGACCAGTGTCTTAGAGAACTTGATCCACCCAGAAGATGGTACTAACTCTTGGCATATATACTTTTCAGTCAATTTATGAAAAAGATTTACTTTGATTTTAAAACTTCATAATCAGATTAACTCCATCACAAAATATGTCTTTGATGATTTTTATTTGTATAAATTCACTCTCATCACCATATATATACATATATTGTTTTATCCTTGGTGCTTTGCTAGAATCTCAGTTTTTATCATCTAATCTTATCAACATGGATTTGATTATGGAAATAAGGTAAAAACAATGCACCTAGAAGACACTGTCTATCTTTATAGTAGCAGTTATTTAGTTAATGCTGGAGAAAAAAAACCTCTAAGCCTAATAAATTAAAAATACCTGGCAATTTGAACCCTTGAAAGAGAAGCACAGTATTAATTGAACCTCAGTTTGTGTTCATACCATACAAAAACTAACATGCTAAAAATTAATCTAAAAATTTTGTATACATTATTCATATCCAGTTAGTGCTCTTTTATTGTGCCCAGAAGAAAGTGATTAATGCATATGAAGCACCAAGGTCAAATTGATTTTGGGTACAACATAATGTACCTCCATATTTCAAGCTACTGCCATGGCACAAATTCTTCATGTCCTCATAACATTGACTTTATATTTAATCACAATTTAGAAATTATTAATGCTCATGCCATGTTAAGTTGCAGAACCAATAGGAGCTACAGAACAACAACAATAAAAAAGGCCATCAACTACTCATATTTCAAACATTCTGTTAAAATATGATTATACATTAGTTTTTAAAGATATTTCAGGTACACATTAGCTTTTTCCTGTCTCAGCAGCCTAGCCGCCCTCTAATCTCCCTCTATTTTCAAATAACCTTACAATAACACAGCTTTAGCTTATTAGCAATAGATATCCATCACTTTTCAAATTACACATGCTTCACTGAGTTTGACTGCAATGTGAATTGACACAGAGTAAGTCCTATATTTTTCAATGACCTCCCAAATATAATAGAATATGTGATATCATTGAAAGGGTTCACTCTATAAAATTTTGGCATGAAGGAAGTTCAAGGGGCAGTAAAACCATAGTCACCAGAGGCTCCCCCTGGCTTGGAGGGCTGTATGGCTCTGACTATCCCTGGCTTTGGCTGCTCAGATCAGAACCCCTGTGCCTTGTACTCTCCACAGTGAGAGCCACAACCCTGAAGCTCAGCGCCAGTTCTGACAGGACCACATGGAGGCCTGGGATAGAGACACGGTCTCCTTGGTCAAAAAACCCAGGGCCCACTGAAATGCCCTGAACAGACTCAGGCAGGCTGGTAATCAAATACACAATCCTAAAATCCAGAACCCTGAAATCCAGAAAGTACTAAAGCTCATAAGTATTTTGGCAGCAAAACTAAACTGACATGAATCATTTGGCTGCAAAACCTGTCCTGAAATGGTGTGAGGCTATTTATAGGCTTCATTTATCTCACTTTAGGTGAATATTCATGTCTCTCTGCCAAAATATGAATGTGATTACAGGGAGCACCAGACCTTGCTGGGACTGTTTATATAATACATGATTTTTGCACTGTATTGCCTTTTAAATTCTGCTATTCAAAATACTTCTGATACCAAGGGATTTGGAGAAGGGATAGGAAAATAATGTCTTGTGAAATTACATGGGCATAAATTTAAAACCTGGATCTGTTGCTAATTACTAATTATGTGACTTTGGATAAATTATTTAACTTCCCTGAACCTAGTTCTTCATCTATAAGAATGGAGAAAACAGCCAGTGCTACAAACGCTTTGATGGTACTTGCCTAACTCAAGAATCACTTTTTCGACATGATCTCTTTCTACACATTCACTCCACTGTCTGTCCCTGCTCTCGTCAAATGCCAGAACTTGACGGCTTACTTCGAGATTCTCACTGTACAGTGTCCAAATGCTGCTCATGTCTTTCTCCTTCTATTTAGATATTTACAACATCTAATAGAGATTAGCTGCAACATCATACTTTTCTGTGAACTGTAATAATCTAGGTTTTGTAGACTAAGGGTAAGAATCATGCCTTTCTTTTTCTGGAAGTATTTGCACATGTTGGGGGTGGGAGGGAGACCACAGACTCAGAATTTCGAACACGACTCTGTCACATACAAAAAATAAATGTCAGAGAATGTGAATGGAAGTGTGTACCGACTAGAGGCTGGGGAGCACCTTAACCCAATTCCTTAATGAATTAAGATTACAAACTTTCTCCACTCCCGTTGTCTTGATGTCAACAGGGTTGAAGAGGAGCTTTGTGACACTCAGGTCAGGGGAGGAATCTTAATGTGACAGGACAGGAGAGAAAAGACTGGTCACAAGCTGGCAAATATCAAGAAGAGGTTTCTATAACTGCCCGCAAAGATATTGAACATCTATAAAAGCCCAGGGTTTTTGTCCAGGGGAATCACATGTTATGGCTCTTTTTGGTATTTGAGATAGTAACCAGCTCTGTGAGCTGTGAAGGCTGATTTCTTCATCATGCACTAATAGGAAGATGACTGATTAATCCTTCTCAGATGTTAAATGTAACATATGCAGGAGTGAAAAGCATAGCATAAAATCAGAATCTCGGCGTCTGAAGAGACCTTAACGATTAACCTAATTTCTTGATCGTTTTAAGAAAGAAAAACTAAATCCCAGAGAAGCGTAGTAATTTTATTAAATCTCACAGCTGGTAAACGGCAGAGGCTGAAGGGCTCAAATCTTTCCCTCCATTAAGAAAATAATAAATAAATGACTGGAGGTTAACTCCAGTATTAAAATTCAGTATCCTTGGATGTGGAGTAGTGCTGCTGTAGAAAGACCACGGGAGATGGAAATTGGGAGACTCGGTTCTAGCAGTGGCTCTGCCGTTAACTTAGGCAAGGCAAACCAGAATCTGAGGCCCTTGCAGTTGCGAGATGTTACGATTCTATGGTTCTTCTCAAGTAACATAAAGACATGTAATCTCCAAAGGTAAGAACCAGAAAGGACCTTTGATCCTGTAAGAATCAGATCCAATGGTTGTAAATATTACATTCAATATTAATGAAAAGAGATTTTGATCTGATTTCTCCAGATCTGAATGTATGTTATGTCTGAACACAAGACCAAAGGTATTTTTAAATTATAGAAGATGGTATTTTTTTTTCCATTTGGAAACGATTAGGAATTTTAATTTGATGCATACAAGTCTTCAACTCCTTAATGTCTGTTCAAAAGAAACCATGCTGAGCTTCTCTGTCAATAATTTCTAATCAGAGAAGCCTTCTATATGCTCAGCATAATAGGTGATGAGAGCAATGAAAGGGCATCACCGTTTGTTGCAACACTTGACATTTAATATAACTGTATAAAGCCCCTCGAGAGAGCAGACAAGTTATTAAGAGACTCAAGAATACTTTATAAAATCCTACCCTATTGCTTTTATTCTTTTAAATATTCAGCTCACCTTGTTTAGGGAACTCCTTGCTCTTTATTCTTGTTTATGTCAATTTGATTTTTTTTCCCCCATAGGCTTGTGCTTCCTCTTGTTAAACTGACATGCTACAAATCCTTTAGATACCAATTCTCACTAGAAATCCTTCAATATTATTGAAGTTCTGTGTTTGCTTCTTTTGACTTTATTATTTTTCCCTGTGCATACTATTTACTTCAAACCGTGTAATATACTTTAAAACGTGTGTTCACATTACCTTTTGGAGAAAGTACTCTTATCCCATGGGAGAGTGTACAGCGCAACAGCAAGCTTTCCTCGAAAAACACTTATAAAACATTAGGGGGTGATTATTTAAATTACAAAAGGGCTTCTCTAAAAGCTACTCCCTTGGTGCATTTAAGTGTTTATTTACTGATCCCTTAGACCTCTTATAAGGGAAGTGGCTTAAGTAGGTCAAATGAAGGTCAGTCATAAGAGATAAGGCAGCTAGGACAATATAGGGTAATCAGTAGAAAACTGTTATTATGTTACACTTAGTACTCATCTCATCATTTAGGCAAAACAAAATATTCTTTTGTAAGATATCATAGTCCAGTTCACCTTAAGCAATGAAAAGAATATTAGCTAAAGGTATAAAAGAATCCTGCTATTTCTGCTTCATTAAACATCATCCATAAAGAATTGTTTGCTGGCAAGAATCACAAAAAGATCCTTTAAAAAAACCTTCGGACACTGCAATATATTTTATACATTAAACTTACAGCTTCTTTCAATACTGTTAATGACCCAACCTATCTTAAACTCCATGGAGGAAATTACAATACAATATCATTCAATACAATGAATAATAATTATGACTACTTTTAATGTTTATTTGTATCTTAAAGAATTAAGGACTTCTTATAAACAGTGGGTTTTGTTTTATCCTATACACTTGCTATTTTTTACAAGGGAAATATTGATCAGATGCACTTGAACTAGTTCGAATTCATACTTCTGTTTTAATAACTGGATCCCCTGGAGACTTGATGGCTGTTATGGGTCTTTTAATTGGTCCAAGCAGACTCTTATACTGATACGGGCTACACTAATGCCATAAATAGAAAAATTTCTAGCCAGCACCATCTCAGCAGGGGTCATTTGAGTCATGATTAGCATAAAACACTAAAAATGCTGAAAGGACAGCAGGTTTTGCGATTGATAAGGCTAGAGGATTATTTGAGAATGCATAGGACCCAGTATCTGAGTTTATTTCAAAAATGCAAAACACCAGACTCTCCATGTCCCTGGTAGACTGTTTCCCTGCCACAGAAAGCTTTTACAGCAGACTAAAACATAGCAAGGATTTGCATGTAGGATTCATAACCAAACATCAAAATGAGGAAGAAATCTTCCATTTTTGTTTTTCTATTGGAGGGACGGCTGTAGTGAGTCAGCTATCCAGCAACAATATAGCTAAGCCTTGAGCATCCAAATTGATTGAGTTAGTCCCAATAAATGTGATTTTTATCAATCAATTATTCAAAAAGAACCCTGAATTTTATCATAAAAGTGAGGGCTGCATAATTATCAGAGTTATGAAGCTCATTGGGTTTGAGGTGATACTAGAGGTCCTTTGGGAGCAGGACCAAAAAATAAGAGTTTCGACCTGAATCACCAAGATGGACTTGAGAAAAGAGGATAAGACGTACACTGAGAAAATTAGAATACTAAGAGAACCATATAAAAAGATTGGGGCAGATGAAACAGTGTTTTAGCAGCTGCTGTGAGCACATAACATTTAGGCAAGGGTGATACATTCGTTGTCTATTCACAATAGGGCTGCATACCAAATTACCCCCAAAATCATAGCTTAAAACAATAGGCATTTATTTAGTCACAAGTCTGTGAGTCATCAGTGTAGGCTGGCATTTTGGCTTGGCAATTTGGGCCATAACTGGGCTCGCTCACATGTTGCAATCAGCTGCAAGTCACCTGACCTTGAACAGTCTCAGTTGGAACTGGAGCAATTCTGAGCTGGCAAGCTAGCAACTCTCTTCTCCAGCAAGCCAGGCTTTCTCCATACAAATGCAGAGGAGCAAGAGAGAAAGCAAACACACACATGCTTTTTCAAGCCTCCACTTGAATCATATCTGCTAATACCCCATTTCCAAAGCAAGTCCTGTGGCCAAACTCAGAATCAGGATTGCAAAATGGACTCTGCCTCTTTAGTTAAAGAAAATGGCAAAGATATAAAGCAAAGGGTGTTGTGTCAGTTACCTATCACTCCATTAAAAATACCCCAAAACTTAGTAACCTAAAACAATTATCATTTAATTTGCTCACTATTCAGGGTGAGGGGGGGGAGTTCTGCAAATCTTTTCTGGGCTTAATTAACAATTTAGCTGAGGCTGGATAATCTAAGATGCCCTTACACATGAGTCTGACCATTGATATTGGCTGTCAACTGGACTACATATCGTTAATAAGCTAACCCAGGATTCCTGATGGTGGTTGGTTTGCAAAAGCAAGAGTGAGCAAGCCCCAAAGACAAGTGTTTTGTGTCATGATTGCTAACATCCCATTAACCAAAGCAAGTCCCACAGAAAAAGAAAATCACAGAGCCAAGTCCAGGGTCAATGCTGGAGGAGATCACACAAGAACATGGATACAGGGAGGTATGATTATTGGGGACCATTAATGTAACAAACCACTACAGGTGTGGATACAGGGAGGGAATCAAAATAATGGCGTCATCAAGGCAATCAATCATCCCAGGAGAGATGCTGAAAGAAAATTTAAAGAAACTTTTGTAGCACTGTAACTACATTTCCGTTGGCATTTTCAAGAATAATGATATTTTAAAAGCTCTCTTAAAGGAGTTTTAGTGACTGTTGTTGTATAATATACTTTACTTTCCCCTCAGTGTATGTATTTTTCAACATATGCTCTAAAGCAATGGCTATTGCATGGGGTACTGGGCCCCTACTGAATAAAACACACAGTCCCAAGAGCTCAAAAGTAGGAAGCAGTAGGAGTGGTTCTGTTCACTACACGCCCAGTGGCCCACTTGGAGAATTTGTGTGCCCTACCCATTCACATCTGGACTATGCCAATGTGGAGGTTCTGCTTCTCTGGCAGTGAATGCCTCTACCAGGGAATACAGTAAATTTTGCCTATTACCCAAAGACAAAGCCAAGGAAAGGGCTCACCATATTGGCAAGGGTAAATGACCCTGTAGGAAGTAACTGCTCTTCCACGTGCAGGCAGGAAGAACACACTTGGCACTTGACTGTCTCTTGGTACTCCGCTGCCAACTTTTGATGGTAAGTGGACAAAAACAGCAGCTACATCCCTAAAAAAGCATGATGACAAGGGGTTCAGACTTCTCAGGGATAAGGGTCTAGGCTACCTCCAAGTAAGCCACCAGACCAGCAGTGGATCCAAGCAGCATATGGGTGGAGTAGAGGATGTGGTGATATCCCTTCACGACTAAAGCACTTTTTTCCCCCAGCTGCCAAGAGTGTTGGCTGCTGATACCTCAAAGCTATACCCTTTTCTGGGAACTAAGCTCAGTCAAGAGGAGCCCACTAATCCAGGTGCATGCCCCTCCCCCTGGGACAGCCCACATCCAATACCTGCTCAATGCAGAGGTACAAAGTCCCAGCCCCTGCTTCAATCTGGAACAACTCAGAATGGCCATCCCAACTCCAGGGCTCCTGGGGGAATCACCCAAGGCCTTCACTAAAACTGCATCACAGGTCAGCTTTACCTCCGCCTTTTCCGCCTCCCCTTCTTCCTTTCAGGTGTTGTCCTGAGTGAGAAAGCAGGCCTTGGAAAACTTCCTGCTCAGCAATCTATCTCAGAGACTTTTCTAGGAACTTGACCTAAGAAACTCTCACTTCTGTCAAAATAAACACAGCAGCTTATTTTGGAGTAAGGTTTTATAACAAGAGAGCAAATGAGAGGGAGAGTAATGCTCCCAAAAACCCAATACGCTGGACCATATTATTATCTATATTTTACAGATGTGGACATGGGAGTTTGAATAATTTGAGAGTTACTCTGAGATCACTTATCATGACTAAGTCTGTATGACTCAAGAACCTGCATTTTACTGCAACATTATTCATAAATAGCCCATCCCCCCTGTATGGCTCTTTACTATGCTGGAAACAAAACATAAGGATAAACATTTCTGCTATCGCCTCCCATGTGCTCTTCACGAGCTGAATCTATGCTTAATCCAGGATAAGACTGTCTCATAACAGCAGCCACGTCAGTACCGTCTCTAACACCTATGTTAAAAGTTATAGATGAGGCTCTATGAAAAGACTCTATAGGAGAAGTAGCCAAGTAGCATTCAAGTATAAGCAACATCCTTAATATTGGGAAATGTCTTTGTATGTGTACATCCATCACACACCTGAGGAATTGATGGACCAGAATGGCCTGGTAGAGAGTCTGCTTCCAATTATAAGTTCTCTAATGCATTCTATGGAGGACTGTCCCCTGTATTTATAATTTTATTTAATCTGGCAGGAAATGTAGGAAGGAGGAAAAGAGGGATAGGGAAAGAGAGTGGGAGGGGAGGGAGAAAGAAAAGAAACTGAAATGTTGATATCAGTTATGTCTGGAGATAGAACTAGGGGATCTTTATTTATCTTTTCTGAATTTTCTACAATTAACATAGTAATAAAGTAAGAATTATGAAATACAGTGTAAGGTTTTCTGATTTATGATGCTCTTCAAAAGGGATAAAGAAAATACTGTTGGGAATGCATAGCTAGAGAAAGAAGGCTGGATGGGGTTTTGAAGTCCCAGGGTATCCTCAAATGGGCTATTCAGATGCCATTGTGATACAGGCTGTTCCCAGAAAAAGAGCAGGTTATGGAAGAGAGATCCTTGTCATTTCCCATCCAGTTCAGTCTGCTTTGCTTTTGTGGACTGGAGGTCAAAATTTGTAGAACTTTATATATTCATGAACATAGATTGAAAGTCAGCAGGATTATGAACTCACTCCCTCTTATCAAAAATAGTAAATGTGTCCAAAATTTTCAAGGAAGATAAAAAATTATTAATAGCCAAGTTAATGCTGCTATTCTCTTAAAAGACATGATTGGAAGGTCAATTTGTAGGAAGGTCTTTACAAAGACTTTACAAAGAAAAAAATAATAATTTGTTGCAATGCCTTACCATTTCCATTATAATGCTTCTATCAAGTTTATTTTACCAAACTACATGCTCAAAAGGTATGTCTATTTCTGTAATTTTTTTCCAGCCTGTCATTGGAGTAACCCCAGTAAATGAACTTGACTATTTAATTGCCTTATCGTGGGATCCAGTAGTCACAGCCATGGGAAGATAATCTGGGTAAAGAAATGGAGAAAAAGGTCACTTTATTTTATTTTTATATCATCTATGATTTATCCTTCTGCAACGTACCCTAGAATACAGTTTTGCACGTAATTCAGAAAGAGAATATTAAAAACAAGCTCCAGCCTGTCAAATAAAATTTTATGTAACTAGCTTGTCCATAGCTATCCTATTAAAATGTTCTACACTTTTAAGATGTCCTCTTTTCTGGAGGACAAATGAACCCAGCAGGTGACTGAGTAATTACGACTTTTGACTCAGAGATCATTTTTAAAAACACGAACTGTTTAATGCTTGCTGATTGCCATCCCTCACTCACGATCCTTTGTTTTCAACACATTCCTTGTCCTGTTCACTAACTGAATCCCGCTCTGTGTCCAGAGAGCCCATTTAAATGGAATCTGCAGCTACATTTCAATCCCCTAGTGGCAAGAAGACTTACTATAATATTAATTCTCAAAGACATATTTAGAATCCTCTATTTTCCTACTCCAGATGTAAATTTTAAGAATTGATTTGAAGAAAAGGATTCTTAATAATAGAATGAAATGAAAGGGCATTGCCGTCAATGGAAGATTCTATTTCATCTAAAATATGCCCCATACAGGTGAGCTGAGGAAAGGCTATAGCAATAGAAGCAATTACTCTCCTATTCTAAAAAGTTAGAAAAACAAAGCCTAACAACATAACAACAGTAAAACAGTTCACAGACAAATCAACTCTCCCAGCATAGCTTTTCTTTATTAATACTTCTGGGATATTCCTGGAATTCTTAATGTGCTTTCTTTTGATTATAAAAGGAAATCCTGGATTTTATTAGTTTTTAACCTGAAAGCAAAAGATAAAAACAACAATGTGTTACACTATAAAGTCTTCTACAGCTTTCCAATACCATGTACACACTGTGAATTTTATCTGACTAAAGTGTAATAGTACTGGGCAACAGCTCTTTGACAAGTGATGGAGGTGCTTATCCCAAATTCTAACCTCTTGGAGAATGTAGTGCTAGCCCATCTTTAAAAAGCTATTTTTACTAGAGATTCAGGAGCCTCCGATAATTTTATAAGGTTGTCTCTTCATCCACTGAATCCTCAAGTGCTTTATCATTTGTCACTTTGAAGATGATCATTAATCAGAACATTGTGCACTCAAGCCAACTTGTAACCTATGGGCTTTTTACAAACATAACAAGTTACATCAATAAAATGCAGCTGTTGCAAAGTGAAGTGTGGCTGTTCATCATAATATGAGTAGCAGCCCCAAACAGAAAGATAAAGCTGACTACTATACCCAGTTGAAAATGCTGGCATCATTTTTTGTCTTCCTAAACTCAGTTGGATATCTAAAGTATAAGTATCAGGAGTGGAGGAAATAAACATTCAAGGGCCATTATCAAAAAACACAGAGCTAGTGTCAAAAATTGAATAGGTATATAGAAGTTAGCATGAGGATTATACTAAAAAGCTAAGTTTCTATCTATTCAGTATAAACAGTCCAAATGGGTGCTTTTTTGGTTGCTAATTACAGAAACCAACTGTTGTAAGAAATATTGGTCAGATCCCATGGACAGCTGCTCATCTCACCTCACACTAATCTAGAAGCTGTACTTAGTACTTTTAAACATCCCAGGCATCCAGATGTTTCAACATATTACCTGAATACAAAAAGATTGTCATGGGGTGTAAAGTATGTCATAGACAATACAGTCAATGAGATTGTAATAACTATGATGTCAGATGGGTATGAGATTTATCAAGGTGATCACTTCATAAGTTATATAAATGTCTAATCACTGTGTTGTATACCCAAAATTAATATAATATTGTATGTCAACTGTAATTGAAAAAATTTTCTGAAGTTTTTTTGTTGTTTATACCTTTTCTCTTTTATTTTTTATTATGAAATACACATTTCTCAGAATTAATTTCAGTTGTACGACACAGTGCAATAGTTATACTTTTTACCCCTCGAAGTGACAACTCCCCTCCCCCAATTCGCCACCCCACTTCCCCCCCAATATCATACATATCTATTACAATTTCCTTGACTCCACTCCCACACTATACTCCACACCCCAAGACCATATATATATATATATACATATATATATATATATGTATATATATATTCACTTATAGTTGACATACAATATTATATAACATCAACTTCAGGTGTACAGTGCAGTGATCAAGCCTCTTCCCCATCCATGATGCAGTCTCCCTAGCAAGACATGTGACCACCTGACACCCCACAAAATATTCACAACACCATCAATTACATTGCTCGAACTGTCTTCCATGTTCCTGTGGCAACACTGCAGCTACGTATTTATGCTGTCTAACCCCCTCCCCCTCTCTCCCATCCCCACCCACTCCTAACCAACAGCCATCAGTTGCTCCTCCATATTTCCGAGACCACCTCTGCCCACTTCCCTCGTTCATTCAGTTTTTTAGATTCCACATATAAGTGAAATCATATGGTATTTGTCTTTCTC
>NW_017731904.1:22000-35408 GCF_001890085.2 Hipposideros armiger | reverse complement strand
TGTTCCATTGATCTATGTGTCTGTTTTTATGCCAGTACCATACTGTTTTGATTACTGTAGCCTTGTAGTATGATTTGATGTCAGGTAGCGTGATACCTCCCACTTTGTTCTTATTTCTCAAGATTGCTGTGGCTATTTGGGGTCTTTTATGGCTCCATATAAATTTTTGGATTATCTGTTCTATTTCTGAGAAAAATGTTCTTGGTAGTTGGATAGGAATTGAGTTGATCTATATATTGCCTTAGGTAGTATTGACATTTTAACTATATTAATTCTTCCTATCCATGAACATGGTATTTCCATTTATTTGTATCTCCTTTAATTTCTCTCTTCAACGTCTTATAATTTTCTGAGTACAGGTCATTTACTTCTTTGGTTAAATTTATTCCTAGGTATTTTATTGTTTTTGAAGCAATTGTAAATGGGATTGATTTCCTGATTTCTTCTTCTGATAGTTTATTATTGAAGAAAAAAAAGTATTTTTAAAAAAGATGTGTCATTGGAGATTTCATGGGGAGATGGCACAGAGGTTTTACGTTCCATACAGTACGGCCAAAGTTTCCCCAAACTTCTTCACTCCGCGCAGCAGTCTCTCTCTCCCCTTTAAGCCCTGTTCTTCCAGTTTTTCCAGTTAAGCTCTAAGACTGAGACCTGAGCCCTTTTTCTCATGCAGAGCAATTGAGGTCTTCCTAACTCCCTAGCCTCACAGGCTTCAGCCATGCTGGTGAGGTACTCACCTACTTGGAAGATAGGAAAAACTATAAATAACAAATATTTTCTCTTCTCACAGGTTTAAAGATAAACAAGGGTCTCAGGAGGAGGACTGCTGATTCAACCTTAAAGAGAGACTGGTTCCAAAAGTAGAAACACCACCAGACACGTCAGGAAACTTCAGTCCTGACTCAGCTTCTCTCTGTTCATTTGCTTTATTCTTCTCTCTATACATATTATCCTCTCTCCCGAATCTTTATTGTTCTACAAAAAGTAAAGGCTTCCAAAGAAAGGGATCTTTGTTTTATATAGACCAGTGGTTTCAAGTCTAGCTATGCATCACTACATTTTACTACCATAGATTCCCGAGCCTCACTCACAAAGATTATGACTTTAAAAGTCTGGTAGGGCTTGAAAGTTTCTTTCTTTCTTTCTTTCTTTCTTTCTTTCTTTTTTTTTTCTTTCTTTCTTTTTTTTTTTTTTAGAGTTCAGCTGTTTTCAATCTTTATGGTCTAGAGACCCAGGTACATGCTTTAATGATTGAGGAACCCAAAGATCTTTTAGGTATGTGGGGTATATCTATAAATGTTTATCATATCAGCAATTAAATCTGGAAAACAGTTTCAAAACACAAGAGCACCCAAGCACATGTTCCATTGGCTGACAGAGTGAGGGTTTCATCGCCGGCCATGTAGGGACTCAGAAAGTGCACTGTGAGCTCCCGAAACAGTGGTGGTGTAAAAGTCAATGTTTTGTATTATTGTGGAAATAGTTTTGACTTTGTAGCCCTCCTGAAAGGGTCTCGGGGTTCCAGGTGGGTCTCTGGACCACATGTGGGGAGTAGCTGGTGCTGTGGATAAGAGCAGAGATCCTAGCACTGTCCTGCCTGGGTTCAGGCCTTGACTTCACCACTGCCGAAGTGTTTAACCTACTGGGCCCTGATTCCTTGTCTGGAAAATGGGTTCAGTAACAGCACTGAACTTACAGGGCTGATATGAGGATTGAAAGCACTAGAGCATGTAGGGTATGGTATAGAGAATGCGTAAATACTTGCCAGTTTTTATTTACCCACCATATTGAGAGGGAAGATGTCCATAAGGACAGTTCTTTCTTCTTCCACATTTACTATTCATCCTGGACCATAAAATCATAAAATTTGAGGGCTGAAGGGGACTTTTAAGTTCTACCCTAATCAAACTATTCTTTTTCTTCCTTAGTAACAGGCAGAAAAGTTGGTGGCGGTAACTCATGTAAAGTCTTATATAAAGAATATTTATATTTCTAAAAGTTCCCTCAGTGGCTCAGAGATTAAGCTTCTGAAACAAACAGCACCTCCCTCCCCACCCCACCCCCAAAAAAATGGCAACATAAATAAAATAAGAATGCACTTCTTTCTCCCTTAACAGTCCTGACATAAGCAACCCGGATAGGCAGAGTAGCTGGGTCTATCCACCTAATCAGTAAAGATCCCAATTCCTTTCCTTTTTGTTCATCTGCACAACCGGCTTACAGCCAAGAAGCGTTTTTACAAACAGAATGCCTACGGTCTTGCCCTTGACTGTTTGGTCAAAGTGACATCACTGTCATATTCACTTTCCAGCTCTTGGGGGAGTAAAGAATAGAAGTTCAAGCCAAGTGATTTTTTTTATCAGCTAATAGGGCAGAGGTTGTCCACACTTCTTCCACCCCATTCTCTGGGTAAGATTTTCATTTCACTGAGAAACAGTCTGTAGCTGGACAGCCATGTGTGTGGGAAGATGTGAAGAACAGACCTGGGTTGGGGAGTGTGAGGGGTGGGGGGGACCCAAGCATCCCACCACATTCTTCAAGTACTCCTAATGCACAGGTAGGTTTGGGGACCACTATATAGGAAAAGTGATGGTGACTTTTCACCCTGTTCTTCATTTCACATAACATCAACCATCTTTCAGAGGAGAGGGCACGCATCTTAGAGTCAAAGGACCCACAGCCAAGTCCTAATTCTGCCACTAATTGAGTGACCTCAAGCACATCATTTCACAAAATATTATATACCAGGCTTAATCTAAGTGATTTATATGCCTCATTTCTTTTAACCTTTATACTGTAAGGCAGGCATTTTTTATCTTATTTTATTAAGAAACTATGTAAATTTCCCACTTCACACTGTTATACGTTATGAAAGCTAGACTTCAAACTCAACTTTATCTGAGCCCAAAGCACATCAAGTTTTCCATCTGTCATATTTAACCTCACTGAGTCTCATTTTCTGATAAGTACAAGTGAAATAAAATATCTACCTCAATGAGTTGCTTTGAGGGTTAAATGAGCTAATTTAAAAGTGCTGTATAGACCTTAAATACCAACATAAATAAAAGCCATTATTTTCTTTTGTATATGAAAAAGATGAAACAAATTTGCCATGGCGTTTGCCTGTGTCTTGAGTTCCCTGCTGGCAGTGGAGACGGATTTTAGTTTATTCATTCACAATCTGTGGTTCTGTCTTTAGTGAGCAATGGCACCTATTCGTGAGATGACAGTGCAGAGTTAACCTGTGGCCATGGAACTGAACGAAGCCAAGTGGCCCTGTGGGAATTGAATTAATGACCTGGAATTGATAAGCACTGTGCTCAGATGAGCTGAAATAACTAAACATTGATAGTCATCATGAAGGCACAGACTAAAGATGATAAGACTCACTGGAAGAGCAATCTCTCTTTGTTCCTTCTTGTAAGTTAATTCATTAAAGGCTTGCAATAAAACCAGCTGTCTCGCCAAGCAAATGCCCTGTTGTCATAAACCAAATTAAGGTGGATTCCTGCTCATTTCTCTATTTCATATTCCAGTGACATTACTACCAAGCCTATCTTTTCTTTTATGGAGGATCAAAACTCCAACCCTCATCATAGATTACAGAAAATTAAAGAATAAAATGAGACACCAAACAAGGTTTAATACACATTCCTCTCCCATCTCATTCCCACCTGGCTTCTCCTTGAAAATAAGCAGAAATATTTGGAGAGGGGGTAAATTAAATACCAACTGAGATGCAAACTATTGTTACCCAGTTGGTTTTTACAGCATTCTTCAGTATATATTATAACTCTACATATGAAGATAGATGTTAATTTTATGAACTCAAATTGTCTTTTAAAATTTAGGCAAGAAGTCTGACCAAAAGGGTCCCCAAAATAACTTGTCTTTTAAAATTTAGACAAGAAGTCTGACCAAAAGAGTCCACAAAATAACTAGCACTTCTCAAATCTCTTTAGATTCTCCATAACTGCTCCACTGTGAGCTTCCAAGATTTAGTATTGGGATTTCCTCGGTGATCAGCTTTGTATTAAGTCATTTACTGGCTCATCAAATTCTTCTCTCCCTTGTGAAGGAAAACATCTTAACATGTTCAGGAGAGAGCAGTTTGATTACCAAACTGAAAAGCTCACTTTCCATCTCCTACATCCACCCTGAGCCGAGTGTTCTGCCAACAAGTCGTCGCTCTTACATATAAACCATAGGAAGGGAAACCGGGAAGGAAACTAATTTTCCCTCAGTTCAGTGAACCTCTACTGTCTAAAAAAAGCCATACTTCTCTTCCCAAAATGAGTCAGCCACATGTATACATCAAGCATTACTATTTCCCCTGTAAGATCTCTTATTTCAGATGACCTGATAACCAAATTAAGAAAAACTAAAAATTGATTTTAAAAAGTTTGGTATTGGAATAATCTAAAACTTCAAATTCAACACAAAGTTGACTTTTTACTTTAGCTAGATGAGCATTCTCAATAGCAGACTGAGTATGGGAAATGAAAGTTTTCCCTTTCCCTTTTTTCTGAGTTTTCATGGGTCTCATTATCAGAGTGATTTGCACAACATAATTTTCTGCTGAACCACATAGTCTGGGATGTTTTCTATGTAGTGTCCACTGTACTAGTTACTTGCCTGCTCATTTCCAAATTCGGTTCTAAATTGTGACATTAAACCATTAGGCTAGGTGAGTCAAAAAAAATTGACAGGTTATGAAATAAAACATTGAGCAACAATTACATCCTCTGAAGAAGCAACTATCACACTTCTGTTAATTGTGATCCTTCTAAGTCTATTCGGTGGCTAAGCTGAGAAATTAATGATTAAGCCTCCTTGGAAACATATTGGGCAACTAGATTTTGGTGTTTAGCTAGAAAGAAACAATCAGCAACTTTCAGTGCTGCTCCACATACAGTAGATCCTAGGAACCTAGAAATGCAGGTTTCTCATAATAATGACTAAGGCATTAAAACAATGTTTATAAGCTTACAGATGTCTTCAGCTAAAGGAAGAACTTTTTTCCTAGGATAGGAAAAAACAAAACCTAAACAACCCAAGTTCCTTACCAAATATCAGGTTCTTTAACTTAGTTCTTTTACAACAAATCATAAAACAGAATGGTTGAGAACTAGGGTTCTCGGTCATTCCTGAAAGGTTCAGCAACATATATACAGAGAACAAAAAATACACAAAATCTAAGTGTAAAACTCAATGAATATTCTCAAAGCAAACGAACTTGTGTAATCCTACCCACATCAAGAAGTAAAACATTGAATCCACGTATAAGTGAGAGCATATGATATTTGTCTTTCTCTGACTGACTTATTTCACTTAGCATAATGTTCTCTAATTCCATCCATATTGTTGCAAAGGGTACTATTTCCGACCACCGCTTTGTATTTCTGAAACTGATGTTGAATAATACTGTATGTCAACTATAATTATATATACATATAGTCTCGGGACATGGAGTAGAGAGCGGGAACGGATTCAATGGAATTGTAATAGATAAGCATGATGTCGGGGGTGGGAGGGCAATAGATGGGAGGAGGGGGGTTGTTACCTGGTGAGGGTGAAAAGGGTAACTATTGTATTGTTCTGTACATCTGAAACTAACAATAAAAAAAAATTTTAAAAAAAAGAAAACGATAAGACATGAATGAGGTAAATTAAATAAAAGCTTCCTAAATGGGAAAAAAAAAGAAGTAAAACATTATCAGCACCTTTTTGCCTCCTGCCAATCACTAGCTACCCTCTCCCTCCAGGATAACTGCTACTCAGAATAGTTTTTCCTGTTCTTGAACATTTTTATTAATAGAATCATGCCATACTCCTTTCCTGTGTCTGGCTTAGTCTGCTCAATACTATGGTTGTAAGATTCAGTCATGTTATTTCATGTATAGCAGTAATTCAGCATTTCCATTGCTATACATGCCACTGTATGGATACATGATAAATATGTATTTATTCTATTACATTCTGGTTAGTTTTAGCTATTACAAATAGTGATACAATTAATATTCTTGTACATGTTGTATGGTAATCAAATGTACACATTTGCTATGGTCTGAACATCTGCTTTCCCCCAAAATTCATATGTTGAAATCCTAAAACCCAATGCGATAGTATTGAGGTGAGCCTTTGTGAGGTGCTTAGGTCATGAGGGTGGAGCCCCCATGAATGGTATTAGTGCTCGTATAAAAGAGATCCCACAGAGCTATCTTACCCCTTCCATCATTTGAGGATACAAGAAGACAGGGGCTTGCAAAGGGCCCTCAGCCGACCACACTGGCACCCTGATCTCAGACTTTTAGGCTCCCTAACTGTGAGAAATAAATTTCTGTTGTTTATAAGATACCCAATCTGTGGTATTTTGGTATAGCAGCCCGAAAAGACTGAAACAACATTTCAGTTGGGTATATAGCTGCAACTGAAATCATGGGGTCACAGGATATAATTATGTTCAACTTTATTAGATACTCCCAGTTTTGCAAGTAGTTTTACCCATTTATACTCCCGCCAGCAATGTATGAGAATTCTAGTTGCTCCATATCCTTGCCACTTACTTGGTATTCCCTTTTTATTGGCCATCTTCTAGGTGTGATATGGCATCATGATGTGGTTTCAAGCTGCATATTCATAATGACTAACAAGCTTGAGTATCTTTTCATATGTTCATAGGCCTTTTAAATATTGAGTTTTTGATGACATATTCAAGTATTTTGCCGACTTTTCTATTGTTCTCTTTTTCTTACTACTATGTTGCTTTTATATATTATGGAATCCAGTCCTTTAATTGGAAATACATATTGCAGACATGTGTTGCACTCTGTATCTTGCCTTTTCATTCACCAAATGACATCTTTTGAGGAACAGAACATCTTAATATTAGTATAGTTCAACTTATCCACCTTTCTTTTTATGGTTAACATTCCACTTTAGCTGCACTGGGTCCCTGCTTTTCCTCAATCGTGCCAGGCATCCTCCCACTTGCCACTTGCCACTTGCACACTCATACATATATTCCTAAGGCTCACTCCCTTCAGGTCTCTCTGTTCAAATGTGCCCTTGTCAGGGCACAGGTCTGAGTCAGGTCCTCCCTGGTCCATCTCTATAAGAACGCTTGCCTACCCTGCCCTGGCCCCTAGTATTCCCTACTCTCCACGCTTTGCTTTATTTTCTTCTTATCATCTGTAACTACCTGATGTGTTATTTATTTTCTCTCTCCCTCATACACTACCATGTAAGCTCCATGAGGGCAGGACAGTCATGCTTTGATCAGTCCTCTGTGCCCCAAACAATACCTAGAACATACCAGGAATTCAAAAAACATTTTGCTGAATGAATAAACTGTTTCTAAGTATGAACTTATTTTTATTAGTCTTTCTCATGACTCACTGAGCTTTTCCTGAGTGCTCAAACCTTTCTTTAATTCTGAAAATTCTCAACTATTATGTCTCCTAATTTACTTCTCTCCTATTTTCTCTTACGTATTGCATATTAGACACATGTTGGAGCTTTTAGGTCTATCTTTTATATCTTTAAACATCCCTTAAATATTTCCTATCTTTGTTTCACTATGCTACATGCTAGGTGATTTCCTCAGAGCTGTCATCAAATTCAGTAATTCTCTCTTTAACCTTGTTTAGACTACTGTTAAATTATCTACTAAAATTTTTATTTCAATAACTATATTTTCTATTCCTGTACTGTTTATTTGGGTGTTTTTAAATATACCTATTGTTTTATTCAGTGTTGTGTTCCTGTTGTGTAGATTACCTTATTTCTCAAAAGAAAACTTTGAACATTTTAGGCATACTTATTTCAGAACTTTTCTTGGATAAGTCTTGTTCTCCTCAGGTATGAACAATCCAATTTCTATCATCGGCTTACTCTACCTCATTGCATGATTTACAATGTTTTTCATATGCAGTGGGAATTATCATTTACAAAAGTTCCACATGTCCTAGATTACAGAGGTTTACCCAATGGATCAAATTTACAATTACTTCAACTAAAGTCCTTTAAGGTTCACTGGTTTCAAAACAGTTTCTATGACGCTCTCTTGTTCCATATTTCTGTACCATTTGGGAGATGAACTTTGGCTCTCTACCAAAGCACACCTTGGACCAGGAAGAGAAGATTTGGCCAGCTCTGCTATTTTAAAAGCAAAAGTCATCCTTCACCGTCAACAGGGGGTTACCTTAGGGTTTCATACAGAACCACAGCTATTAATAGGAATATGGCATCTTCCTGGCATTTTTCTTTATGCCTATATTCCTTCTGGAGACTTTATAAGATACTATTATAACCAGGCAAGAATTTTTATATTGTGATCCTGTGGCCAAGGTTATCATCTTTATCAAACCACTATTCTCACAGATGATTAGGATAGCTAGATGGAAAGATCCAACAGGTAGTTGAAAATAAGTCAAGAGTGCTCAGAAGACAAGTCGAAAGCCAGAGGAAGGTGTTTATGTGACTGTCCACGTTTAATAAAATATTTAGAAGCATTACCATAATTACTGTTTGGTTTGAAAATTGAAAAACAGTGCAAGTTAACAAACAAAGTCCTTTTAGTTCTTTCTTGCACCCAAAATTTCAAAAGTCATTTAATAAACATTTATTAACAACCTATTATATGTGGAGCACTCTTCTATATTCATTATTATGACAAGCATTTCTGAATAAAGGTTGAGCACTTGTGTGTAAAAGAGAGAATCAGACAGTGGGAGAAGTCAATAGCCAAATAATCTATGAAAAGAATCACAAGTTTTGGGGGAAAAAATTTACCATGGTAATGATACGTTGTACTTCATATACAAGCTGATATCACTTAAATTTCCTGTCTATTTTGGATATTTATTTACCACTAATGATAAATTTGTCCCGATCCATTTCTTCACTTGCACAGTTTCTATGGTAAATGACAGCATGCATTTATAAAACAATTGGATAGGGTTTAGGAACAGTGGGTGACTATAGAATGGTACAAAGCTGATTGGCTCTATTAAGGTTCAGCACCTTGAGCTCGGCCTCATTAGTAACCTAGCCAACTGAGCTAACTAGGTATAAGCAGAACCTTTTTTTAAGGACAAAGCTTATTATGTTGCAGCAGACAAGGCAGGCTGTCAGCAGCACCTTAGCAGATTCTAATGGCTCTCTAGAGAGAGGTAATTCTGCCTGCATTATCCATAGTTGTAAGGACACCAGGGAGTTGGTATCTGAGCCTGCTTCATTAAAAAAGTGGGGAGGGAGGTATTTAAAGGATGAAAACACAGGAGGCAATAAAACAAACAGCACAAGCCATCAAGGGTATTTGTTTGGGGTACTTGTATATGTTACAGCATAGATTTTTTTACGTCAGTATTACTGGTGTCATTCATCATTACAAATGTTTTCTTGCTAACTTCAAGGAGAAAAAAAAAAGGATTGAAATTTCCCATACCTGAAACATGCATAAGAGCAAAAAGCAAATCTGAATCAAGAACATGATCCATCTTATAACATGGATCAACCTTTATGTCAAGCTTGGTCATTTCAAAGACCTCTAATAAAAGAGCCAAAAGAAAGGCTCACTATATGCAGTAGAGATGACATGCTAAATCTAAATTCTCTTGTTTTCCCAGTCTCTTGCCAATATTAGCAGGAGTAGTTAAACAGTTGTTTAGTAAATCATTAGAATGACAGTCCATTGCTGCCTAAATTATCTCAGAATTTATTATGGAAATATATAATAACTAACTCCCTATACAAGTTTTATACCTTCATGTCCTACGCGTTCTTTGGCTGAAGAAATAATGGATTAAAGGCATTAAAGAGTGGACATTATTAAGTAATGGTTGTCATTCCAATAACTTTAACAGGGCTCTATAAAACCATAACAAAGACTATTATGTGCTGTAATTAGGCCCACAATGGCTATAAAAACCTTGGCTAGAATGTGGTTGTTACATGCATTACATTTCTTATTCAAGTGACTTCATATTAAGTGACTCAGTGAACTGTGATAGGACATAATGATTTATTTTCGCTAACCCTCAATTTGAGGATATTTTATTACTCATCCAACCATTTTCAAACACATTTTTATTTCCTTTGTTTTCTTTCTTCCTTTAGATTACCTCCTATAAATTTACTGAGTACAACTTATCATATTCATTCATTCAACTGTTACGTATTTAGTGCCTACAATGAACCAACCATTACACTAAGTAACAGGAAAAAATGATCAGCAAAAGCCAAAACAGCGCTTCATCTCAAAGGTTACATTTGGTGTGGTGGCAGGGGAGAAAATCACACAAAATTCTGAAATTAATAACTGCTATAAAATGAGAAGGACATGGTAATATGAAAGCTTATAATGAGATTTGGCGTTATCAGAAAAGGCTTTCCCAGAAAGTGACACTTGATTTGAAATTGGAAGGATGGCTAGGAGTTTTTGAGATACAAAAAGGAGGACAGACAGACGAGTATGTGCAAGTGTGCTATACAGACTTCCTAATAACTGGTACTGGAATCGCAATAATGTATATAAATTGGTCTTATTCCTAAAGCTAAAGCAAACATGCCCCTTTTTGTTACTGGTCAGAGTCAAATGTTTTCAGGATTGAGTTTTTTAAAAATCATTTGTTTTGTTATTAGATTACTTTATTTCTAAATTATCTTTGGCAGTAAAAAGAAAGAACAAAGTTCTAACTCTATTGTGGTTAAATTAAAGGTCTTTTTCATCACTTGGGGCAAAGATCCAGCACTTTTCACACAGTAGCTACAGAGCTTGATGCACATAGTTTTCTCTTTTTTTGTATTCTCTGCATTATGCTTAGTATCTAGTTATACATAAAACATGATGGGCTACTTTAGTTTGATGTGAGATTATACTGTAGTTTGCATTTTATTTCTATAATTTGTGAGAATTTATTGTAAGAAAGCATTTTAAAATAAAACATAGGGGAAAGTGATTATTAAAGTTTAGTATAAAAATAAATGGATTTCTTCTTAGAATACAAATGATAGTACTATTGTGTAAAATTATTAATGTGAGCCCTTTCAAACTGCTTAAGAAATTACTGGCTTTCATTTTACATTGATGTGACATTCAAATGATCATTTTTATTCTATCATTGTCAATCACTATCTTAAATATATATAACATTATACCTAAAGACTACCATATATATGTACATATAGATATAGATATAGATATCAAGATAGAGAAATATATATATATATATGTGTGTGTGTGTGTGTGTGTGTGTGTGTGTATGTATATATATGGTCTATCTTGAGAAACATTCCCAACTAAATTCTTGAAAAATACAATGACACAGTATTCCTTTGAATTCTAAATACTAGATAAATGCAAATGAAGAAAAAGTTTGGTTTAGTCAGTATGAATAAAGAATGAATAAAATATAAGAATGAATAAAAACTGAACACCATAAAGCAACAAAAATTTCTAGCATTCCTAATTATATAGATGTATATATGTATAGATATGTGTGCACACTCAAAGACATGAACACTGTATGAGTGAGTGTATGTGTGTGTGTGTGTGGCACACACGCAGGGTGCCGAAACATGTATACACATTTTAAGAAAATTTAGGAAAATTGTATTAAAATTGTAATACTCAATATATACCAATAGCAAAAGATGAATACAAGTCATGTTTGACTTCTGCGGTTACAAGAGTTACTCAAAGTGGTTACCATTAGGGTCCAGACACTTCTGATTATGGCGAACTACTGCTTGAGCAACGTTGACCAAAATGTCCACGTGTGTACATGTTTCTGGCACCCCCAGTATAATATATATATATATATATATATATATATATATATATATATATATCCATATAGCAGGAAGGAGAGGCTTATAATGCCACAGACATGAATATGATTTGGGTTAAGTCACTCAGCATCTTCCTCCAATTAGTCGATGATTAACTTCTCATGCATCTATATTTATTGGCTACTAATTAAAACAAATCATATCAGAAAATAAAGCTTAGTAAATAGTAAGACTACAAATAGCTAAGTTACACAGAATATGTATCCTCTTAAAAATAATCTTTATCTATTATTACATTTCATTCACTCATTAACAAATTTCATGAAGGTCCTGTTACACGAAGCACTGGGAGATCCTGGCAAAGGGACAAAGCCCTTAACACGATGGTACCTGACAATTTTCAGAGCTGTACACTAACTGATAAACTTTTTCTTTAGATCTCCACCTGAGCCAAGGACACATAAAGTTTTGTTGTTCTGATTCTTCCCCCTTTCTGAATACCACCCACACACCCTTTCTAACACACACCAACGCCATGATTGGTCTTGTATAATGATACAACAAAGAATTCCATAAACATAGCCTAGCCACTATCCTATGGGATTTATAATTCAGTAGAAATAGTCTAGTAATTATTTATATTTACATGCTATTTTACAAGTCAAAAGTACTTCACACACAGTATCTCATTTTATATATGTGTGCTGCTATAGTTACCCATTTAGAGATATCATTATAAAAATGACAAAATGCTTATGAAAATCAACAAAATAAGACCTTCCAAGTAAGACACACATAAATAGCAAGGCATACATCCAATGCAATTCAAACCGGAAAAAAATGGGGCCAAACCTTCTTGAAATTGCGTTTCATTGTTTTATCCGTACTGAAAGGCTTTGAGAAAGAGATGATATTTCAGCATGTATTAAACTGACAGAAAAGGTCCATTTAGTAAGTTAAGATAACGGAAGCACAGGAAGACATTCCAAGGAAAAGTGCTACTTTGGAAAAGGGATAGAATTTTATAATATAAATTTATGCAAACGTTTACAACCATGTGGCTTGTCTCATTCCATATAGCCTACAAAATTGCTGTTGGGATCAATACCAGATTCCATAAATGAATGGGATATAATTCATCCAATATTTCCATCTTCTTTTATTTCAGGTTTTTAAATCTTTTAAGTGTAGTTAAAAGAAGTTGACAGGCAAAGCCATCCAAACATTCCTAAAACTAATCCTGTTTCCCAACATGTGATGTAAGATCTATGAATCATGGTAACTAACGCAAATATGTGACCCAGAATCATTCTGATTGTAAGAACAGGCCATCTGTTCATTGTCCTCGCAAGTTAAACATTGCTCTGGCTTAACTTTTTACAACAGTGATTATTCACTTTGGCAAGCATTGCATTTATTGTTTGTCTCATCACTATAAAGATTCTATTTTGGCATCCAAATGTTATATATTTTCTTCGTTGGCATCATGTGAGCATTCATTGCTTTTCATAGTATAGGAAATTTATTCAGTGCCAATTAGAAGAATAAACTGCAAAATGGTAATGGATCTGTTACATGAGAAATCGTATACAAACTAGTTTCTTTCTGCTATCAA